>NC_139493.1:18528042-18684237 GCF_008360975.1 Lichenostomus cassidix
GTAAGAAGCTTAACAAATGAAGTAATTGTCCCCCTGTTCTAATTATCCCCCCCAAGTGAGACTACAGCCTGGTTTACAAAATCATGTTCCAGAGAGGAGGCTCTGTCCAGGGTTGGAGCCTCTAGTTCTGAGATAGTTATAAATGTTTCACCTTCCCCCCCTGGAGAACCCCCAAACTAAGCTAAATATCAGACTACAAGAGTTATAAACATGTAGGGCTAAGGTACAAGGAGTGTTTGTGAAGGGTACAAGGAAAGGGAAAGGGTATAAAAATGTATAAAAAGAAAGGACAAAAACCCATCAGGCATCAAGACAGACCACAGTTCTTCCCTTCCCTCTGTGCTTCATTGCTTCCCCTTCGTAATTGCACACAAAATATTACTATTCAAAGTTCTGTCACAGGATGTCACCAGGAGATGATGGTAAAAACCATCATCCTTATCTAAACTGAAAACTAAACAGTTTAGTTTTAGGTAAAGGTTTCTGTTCCATTTCCATATCTTCATAGATCTAGTGTTAAAATTATCTATTAAAATCAGTTCTCAAAATGAGGCTTGAGGGATTGAATAATTGTAAATGGCTAAAAATCTTCTTTCTGAAAGTATGAAGTTTTTTACTGGGAAATACCTATTTTTATGTGGCAAAAAGTTCATGTTTTTGCCACCTTGTAGCTTCATGCATCCCCAAGAACATACAGTTTAAGATCTGGAATAACAGAAAGTTGGAAATTTTGCATATCTGGTACTGCTGGTCTCTTGAGGATTAAATAAACATGGTATGGGCTAGCAGGTAATTATCCCATTTGTTCTGTCATTCCCACTTCTGGAGAGTGGATCCCACCAGACTTCATCTCAGTCCCTTTTCTCTGGCAGTTTAAAACATCTAAAGTTCTTTCCTCCTTCTATTTCCTACTACTCCACTGTATTTAAAAACACATAGCAAACCTTGGGGCAGGATTGGAATTTGAAATACAAACTCCATTGCATGGGTTGGGAAATCTCTAATCTTGAAACCATCTTTCTTTATGATTTTGGTACATCCTGTAATTAAAATGTACTTTCTTCTTTTCTTTTTCCCAATTTATTTGCAATAAGGAAGTATTGAAGCGAAAATATGTGACCATTTATTGCCTTGGATACTACTTGGAGAATGGCAGATACTGTAAAGAGTGTTGGGGTTTTATGCACTCTACACTAACAGAAAATTCCTTTTTAACTGCAGAAGGTGGAAACAGCTGCCTAAGTTGGTTTGCAGGTAAGCAGTAAAAGCACATTGAGTATGATCTTAAAATTGAGTGTGATTTTAAAGGATTCAAAAGCTGAAAAATAACAAGCAGGTTAGAACAGACTCATGAACAGCAACAGGTGCAGAGTAAAAGCTTTGACATACTAAGGTAATAAGGAACTAAAATTATACCACTGTAGGATGAAATTTGGGAAAATAATAGTTCAAAGTAATGTTTTCAAGTGAAACTTAACTGAGACTTTTTTCTCTAGCAATTTTCATTTAAAAATGACTGAAAGATAGGAAAATTAATTAATTTTGTTTTAAATTAATTTGCTTCTATTTATTTTAAAGAATTATGAAATTAGCTTTTCAAAGTGAAGTTAGGCAGCTTTAGACTCCCCATCTAAATACCACATTCCTGTATGTTGAAGTGGATGAATGCTGCAGGAAATTATAAACTTCATCACAGGGAAGCTGAAATACTCATCCTAACCATCTTTTGTGTCTTTGTCAATGAGTTATTCTGAGTGTCTCTGCTCTGAATCCAGGTACTCATCTGGGATTCTTCAAGAAATCTACTGGAGCTCTTTTTTTCCAAGTAAACATCTCAAAAGGACAGACTGTGTCAGCTGCCTAAAAAAAGTTCAGTGATACTTATGGAAAAGATGATCTCTTCTGATTTAATATAGAAACAGCAAGAAACCCAAACTCAAACAGAAACAAGAACTGTGGCAAAAATGCAGAAGGGAGAGTTGGGAGGTGTCTGGCTGACACTTACCCTTTTGGATCCCTCTGATCCCTTTCCCTCTGCCTGGTGAGCTGCTGGAATGTGGATGGCAGTGCAGGCTGACTGCTGAAAAAGTCCCCAAGGAAGTGTGGCAGAGAAGATGAGCTGTTTCCTGTGTGTGACAGGAGAGCATCCCAGAGGAAGCTGCTATTTCTGGTTGTGCCATGGCAGGAGGGGCTTGGGGCAGACCCTGTGTTTGCCGTAGACAATGGGAAATGCTTTGGGATTTTTGTTTTATCCCTAATGTATTTTTCCTATTATGTCTGACAGTGTCTGGAAAAACTCATCTGAAATTTTGTGGGTTTTTTTTTAACTCAGCTGTTATAATTTCCAGGTATGGAAGTTAGTTTGGGCCCCAGCTGCTGACACACACAAGCCCCAGCAGATGAGGGAGCTGAAACAGAGTTATTCTGTTTTACTCAGGTGTGTTTGATGTCTGCCTCACCACTGTTTAAATAGAACTTGTAAAAGTACACCATAGCATCAAAATAACCATGACAGTCAGATGAGATCATGAAGGGATAGAGGAAGGAAATATTAATGCCATTGATTGGAACTGAAATAGATGAAATTGTGTTGAAGCCACCCAAAACATTTAATAAAAAGATTTTTTATTAAAATAAAACATTTAATTTTGGTCACCCATGTTAAAAAACGATGACTCCAACAGGTGAAAGGAAGGTTTCTGAAATGATCTGTGTGTATTAGACTGGAAGCTCAGTAAACCAGGAGGATACAAGTTTATAATCCACATGTATCTGTTCATCTAAATAAAGAATGCCATGTTTGTGGAAAGGGAAAGCAAAAATGGGGTTTATTTTTCATTTTTGATCTGGTATGCAAAGTTTTGGAAATAGGTTTTCCTTTGCTTTAGTTACCAGACATGAACACACAAGAATTCAGATGGCAGTTGGCATTTGGAAACCCAGCTGGTTGTGGAGTTGGTGTTTCATTCAGGCCAGTGGTGTGTAGTGGTGTTTTGGGGACAGCTTGGAGTTGTGTTCTGCTCTTGAAACTGCAGCCCAGGTGAGGTTCTGATGTTGCAGATGTGGAGCAGAGCTGTGTTTCTGAGCTCTCCTTTCTTTCTAACTTCCTGTTCTTGCAAGGAGGGGAAATTTCTGGTGTATAAATTACTCTGGTAGCAATTCTTGTTGTCTAATTCTTACTTATTTTTAAAGTACTTTTCTTCATTAGTCTAATGAGTTACTAGGAGCTTGAATTTTTGGTAGGAACTTCCTTAAGAAAATGACTTAATGTGTATCTCTGCTCTTTAGCATTTGAAAAGGTAATTCAGAGAGTGCCGAGGGAAAAGATAAAAATGCTTCAAACCCTGTTCAAATTTTGATCTTTTCTATGAGATGAGGGAGTGATTCCTCCCTTGCTAGAGTGAGGAGTTCATCTGCCTGTCAGATGTTGAACAACTGGACCTGTGAGTGGACTGCTAATAATGGGAACATCCTTCTGTCTCAGGGGTTGTTTCACTGCTTTTGGCAAATGCATTCCAAGGCCATGGATTTCATCAATGTCTGTCTGTCCCTGTGCCCACACAATCAATGCCATGTGCTTAAGGAATGCTGCCCCAGAACCAAACCCTCCCTGCTGCATCATGAAAGCAAATGCTGTGTGCTTCTGCATTGGAACAGATGCTGAACATTAGGAATCTCCTGGAATCCACACTGGGGCTCTGTGCTGTCCTCAAAAAGTCAGTCCCACGCTCCTCCAGGTGTCCCTGGGGGTGGCAGAGGTGGCTGCTGATGCTGTCCCCACACCTGCCCCATGTGTTGGGGTCCCTGGGCACTTGTGCAGCTCCCTGTGCAGGGAGGATCTGCCAGAAGCCCAAGGCATTTGCATGTATGATTTTAGGGCTATAGCTTTTTGTAGGCCAAATGAGGATTCTTCATTTAAGAGGATTTATTAAGAGCCAATTTGAAAAAAAAAAAGTTATAATCTGCTATAATCTTGTTAGAGTATGAAAGTTGTTTTTTTTTTTCATAGAGAGAATCCATCTGAAGTTTTTGTGAATGAGAGAGGCTCTGTCTCCTCTCAGTGGGGAGAGATTTCTGAACTCTCCTGTTTCCCAAACAACCCCTCTCACCTCACCTCACCCCCTGAAAGCACCTTTCTCTGGATTAGCTTTCTTTAGAGGCCTTGGCTTTTCCAGGGAGTTCCGTGGAGGCTGTGTCTGCTTATTGAGGGAGGAAAGGGCTGAGGGGAGATTACTGCTTTCCTTGTGGTTAAGAATAAAAGCTGCAAGTTGGAGATAAATGCACAGATCAAACGCGTGACCTGCTGAGAGCCAATTCAGGCAGAAGATGCCATTATCTTTTCTAGGCAATTTTAAGGAGTTGCAGTCATTTATTGCTGTCAATGACCTGTTCTTGACCTAGAAAGGCAGAAGTTTCCTCAAGCACTATTTCCATTTTCAGTGCTGGAAAAACTGGCCACTTCACATTGCTGAGGGACAGCAGAAGTGCTCCTCCTTTAAAATCTCTCACCTTGGTAAAGTCTGTTCTTTCGTACTTTCAAATAGGCTGGTGAGAACAGGCAAACCAAAATAGATCTTTGGAGTTGGATGTGAGTCACTGGTAATTAAGGAATTGTACAAATAAGCAAGAAGAAGGAAAAAAAAAATCAATCACAATATTCATTCTCACATCAAGGAGTGTTGCTGGCAGAAATGAATTAAAGAAAAACTCTGGTTTCTCTCAAATCAGGAGTTATTGTCAGCCCAGGGCTAAAATACTGCTCTTACCTACTTCACTCTGCAGAACTGGCCTGTCAAAGCCCTCTGAGTATTTATACACAGGAGGACTCAGAATTTCCTCCTGTCCACATTCTTTTCCTGCTGCACATTTATTGTGGTTTTACCTGATGTAATCTTCCCTCTGTCAAATTAAAAATTACTCCACAGGCAGATGAAGCCTTGTCATTTAGGAAAATCTTCTCCTAAATTGTACCCCACTCATTTTATCAAGAAATTCTCTCTCCTCCCACCTGTTCTCATGAAGAACTTCTCCCCTTTGCCGTTTTCCCCATTCAGAACTGCACCCAGTGATTGCTTTTTTTCCCACTAGGTGTCACCCAAGTTCTTTTGTTCTTAAGTGCTGCTCATCCCCTGAATCAGCCCTTCAGCGATAATTTCTCAAATCAAAAGAATTGCCTGAAAGAATGTAATATTGAGTTCTTTTTTGGGTATTATTTTCCATTGTCTCCAAGATAAAAATATATCCGAGGTACAAAATGTATGTATGATCTGTCTAAATCAGATGGCTAAAAGCACAAGTCTGTGTTTTATGGAACTCAAAGGGTTTTGAGACTTTTAATGAAAATATTCATGGTCAGTTTGGATTCACAGGACTCTGGGCTGGGCAAACTGGAGGCTCTGTGCCTCTCCCTCCTTGCTTGCTTTGCTCTAAAGAAATGCAGGTATTTTTCTAGCTCTTTGTGCACAGTCACTGTCATTAAAAATACAATACTGTGCTCCAGTCAGACATAACAAAACACTATTTATAGGAATGTTTTATTTAGGATAGGGGTTGAGATTTCAGAGCAAATCTCACACTCTCCATTTTCCATGCATGCCTTTTATGTTCGATTAAATTGCAATATTCGCTCTGGAAAATCTCTGAGTTGTTCCAGGTTTTCATGGAGGTTCAGTGCTTGCACCAGACTAAAGATAGTCCAAAACAGCCCTTTCTCTCCTGGTATAAATGGTCAGACATGGTGTCCTCAGTTCCAGATTATTTCACTGCTCTCATCCAGTTCTTTGGGCCATTGTTTGTTAAATTCCCAGCGTGACAAAGAGCTATCCACAAATGTACCTTGTGTCAATGCTCTGCCAGCTATTCAGGCAAGCCTGCTAAAGATATTTAAACATCTTTACCAATTTCTTGCCTAACAGCTGCAGTAGGACTGTGAAATGATGAAATTATTCAGTGCTCTAGGTGTTGTGGTGTCGTCCTGGAGTTAAGGAGTGTGGTGACAAACAAATTCAGCCTTCAGCCTCATTAGCTAAAGTCCTGCTATTTTCTGCATGAAGAGTTGGAAATGTAGAAGGCATTGAACTTTATGGCCACACTGAACAGTGGTTTTTGGAGAGATCAATTAGAAATTAATTGGTGTCTGATGTAAAAGACTGCACTGGGAAAGCCCAGGTGATGAGTGGGAACTCATTGCAGAATTCACTCACTGTCCATAATTGAGAAGATGGTTTTGATCCTGTCCTTTACAAAGCTGTGACTTCATGGGTTTTGAAACAAAACAGTCAGCTCTGGATAGATATTTAATGATGAATGAATTTTCTGCAGTGAGAGCAGCTCCAGCCCCATTACTGCTGCCCCACTGATGCCTGGACAAGCCTACCTAAAACAGAGGCTAGACAAAATTATGATAATAAAAGCAGTTATATTTATTGAAGGGCCTTCAGGTACATTTAGGGCAACCACAGCCCACCCAGGGGCTACACCCAGAGTGGACAACAGGTCACGAGTTTTTCATGCTTTATAATATTTGTCCATTTCATATCAGCAGTTAATCCTCCAATTACAGCTTCAGGTAACGAAGTCAATTACTCCAAATTTGCTTCCCCAATTCACTGCTGTTTACATATCTTAGGGCCTGAGACAGTGAGGTGTCCTTGGGTTTGGAGCTTAGAGAGGAATTGTTTTGTCTAAAAATGAGAGAACAGCAGCTTAGCACCCTGTATGGAGCCTAGAGTTTTACACTAAAGAATTACAGGTCACAGATACATGAAAAATATAGAAGCTAAAATCGTAAGGCATCACCACCAACACTGTATTTACACAGTTTGTGGGGCCCATGCTTGCAGATGTGCCCAGCTGTTTGCTGCGCACAGTGAATTGCAGGGGAGTTTGCCCAGACTCGTGATCACACCTGGAGAGCCCCAGAAAGTCCTGCAGACAGATCAGATCCCGTTCTGCTGAATTCCCACAGCCCAGCAGGTGGAGTGTCAGGAACGCACAGCCCAGCTGGGAGATGTCAGAACGCGGAGCTCTGTCGGGTTGGGAGGACAGTCCTGAACAATCTCCAACTCTGCAGCCACACCGTTTGCTGCAGTGTGTGAGATATCATCATTGCCAATCCCAGTTTTCCAGTTCTTGCATTGCATCCTCAGATCCATGGTATTTGCATTTCAAAGCCATGTGGAATATTTAATTTTTTTTTTTCTTTTTCTTTCTTTCTTTCTTTTTTTTTTTTTTTAATGGGCTTGATATTTGGAGCCATTAAAGTTCACATTTTGCAAGTCCTGCTGCTGGTCCTTAAGGCTACAGATAGCTAACAAAAGCTGATCATGTGTCTCCAAGAGCTGGCTTCTGAAGGAAATCCTTTATACACTGTGACTGACCTGTGATAAAATCTCAAGAGCTGAAAATGCTGCTGTGCTAATCCTATTATTTCCTATCACTGAATGCTGATATACAATCAGTTTGGAGAGTCAGTTTGATCAAGCTGGCAGCTGAATTAATCACATGGTCACTTATACCAGGTTATAAATAAGCAGCAGTTCCTCTGAGGAGAACTGTACATTCATTAAAAGATGCTGCAAGCATCTTCATGCATTATCTAATTATCTCTTTGCCCTCATTTGGTGTCTCTAGCCCAGTGCTAATGACTGTACTCAGTGAAACTCCCTACATTTAATGGAGCTGGCTAGAGGTTGTTTATCATTAATTTCCTCATCAGTTTTGATAAACACTGGAGGTTTGATGTTGTCCTGCAGTGCCACTCACAGTGTCATTGTCCCCACACTGACAGGCACAGCACAGCTTCTGTATCTCTGCCTCTGATGGGAAACTCAGAGCCTGGAGAGAGACAGGAGAGCTCCAGAGCCTGGAGAGACAGGAGAGCTCCAGAGCCTGGAGAGAGGGAGGAGAGCTCCAGAGCCTGGAGAGACAGGAGAGCTCCAGAGCCTGGAGAGAGACAGGAGAGCTCCAGAGCCTGGAGAGAGACAGGAGTGCTCCAGAGCCTGGAGAGAGACAGGAGAACTCCAGAGCCTGGAGAGAGGGAGGAGAGCTCCAGAGCCTGGAGAGAAAGGAGAGCTCCCAGTACTTTTACTGTGCACAAGGCTGAAATCACTCAATGTTTACCTCATTCCTTGGCTGCCTTTTCCTGCACCTTCAGCTGCTCCAGCCTTTGTGACTACAGAAAGTCTGACAGCTTTGCTTAGTTATTTTTTTTAATGAGGACTCATCCCATGAAGTGATCTGAAATATGAGGTGTCTTCAGAGAAAAGGACGAGGAAGGAAAAGTCCCTGGGATTTCCTTTGCTGTGAAGTGTTGCTCACTATCTCCCTTCAGCAGCACTTTATGCTGTTTTAAGGAGCTTTTCATTATGATCTAAGTATGTTTGTGAGAGCAGAGAACTTTGCCTGAGGTTTTGCTTTCATGCGTTGCTTTTTGCCTTTACTCATCATCTCCATTCTTTTGGAGGTTTCCGTTTGTTTCCCAGTGAACACAATTATTTTTCCTTTTCTTCTTCTTCAAATTCTGTGGCATTTCTGGTGTATCTCTGTGAATAACACCAAGTTTGGAGTAGGGAGGTTTCCTTTCCAGAATATATGGCCTCTGTGCTGCCTCCAGTTCAATCACTGCTGCAGCTGAGCAGAGCTTTATTACAAATCTCAGCTTTTGCTCAGTTTGCATGGCTGGCACTTGGGAAAAACATATCAAAATTCCATCAATTCTTTCTTAATCTTGCTCTGAAATCCAGCAGGATGAAAAAGAGTTTTCCACTCCTGTGAATGCAGCTATGCCTGAAGGGCTGAACTGAGACAGAGCCTCACCTGTGGGACTTGCAGGAGCCATTTGAGATTGCAGTTACACATCTCCTAGGTTATCCCACCCCTCTACAGCCAGGAGTGTGATTGGAAAAATATGGAAAAGAAACTAAAAAGAGCTGCTCAAGCTAGTGAGCCTTGGCTTGAGTGGCCAGGGTTTCCCTGAGCCTCCTCCACACACATGCAGTCATATTGTTTTTAAGGAATGGGTGACAAAAGGGTGTCTTTCCTATGAGCTGAGAAAAATGGGAATCCATTTATTTCCAGAGTTCCAAAATTACCTTTCCCCCCCCCCGATGTGTTAAGCAGGCCCATCAAACCCTTGTGTCTGGAAAATACTTGTTCAAGAGGCTTCTTATTTTGATGGTGATTAATAGTGGAATAAAAGAACACACACAGCAGTCAGCAATTTTACTCAGGGCAAAGTTCCTCCTGGACAGAAATTGAATATCTGAGGAAAGAAGCACAGACGATAATTCTCAATTCAATGAAGACTGAGCTCTTCTCAGCCTCCAGGAGATTGGATGCAACTAACAAATAATGCTGATGTCACCTTATTTTTAGGCTTTTATTGCTTCTAAGAGGGTCTGTAAACTGAAATTCAGTACCTGTCTTTTTTGTCCACAGTCAGCACATAAAGTAGCATCTTGAAGAGGGTGAAGATATCCATGACTAAGCAAATGTTCTTGAGATTCATCTTCAAAGGACTTTAAAGTTGTTAGTGGGGTCTTGGCTTGAGGTGAATTTTCCTGAGTACAAAGATGCTGACAGCATTTTTCATTTACATTAAGAAGCCCCAAGGGCAGAATGCTTAAAATGCAATGAGAAGTCTGGGTGCTACTTCTTCCAGCATAAAACCAGCAGCAATGTCATTGCACAGCCCCTGCAGGAAATCAGAGTGTGGGAAACTGCTGGAATGTGGCAAAGGCTTTTGTGGCAATCTGGGGCAGAGGAGGGAGGAATCACTCCTTTAGAGCATGAGATTATTGCAGAGCCATAGATAGGAAACAGAATTTATTTTCTTTTAGGAAACCAGATGGACACTTCATCCAGGTTCTTTGCACTGGAAGGTGCTCAGGAACAGCTGCTCCTGACAAATTCCATGTGGGGACACATGCTGCAGTGTTTCCTTCACTAAATCCAAAACCATTCAGCAAACCTGAACAAGAAAAAGACTTCTTATACCAAAAAAATGCCCATGTGCAGAAGCAGTGACATCTTGGGAATCAGAGCAAGGTGCCTTTACATGACAGGGGAGAGAAGCAAAGCTGAACAGCTTCTATCCCTAAAGTGTTTTTCTCAAAAAACTCTCCTTTCTGACTGCTCCAGCTCTTCCTTTCAGCACTCTGCTGCATTTAGAGATAAATGTATGCTCCTCACCACTTCGTTTTCCTCTTTCATCCTGCCATCTGTCCCACCTATTCCAGCTCCATCCTTCCCAATGCAGGTAAATGCAGGATGGAAATGCATCCTGCCGGTATTGGCCTGCCAGGGGAAGGAAGGGTAGTTTGTATGGGTGAACATCTGGCTCAGTCTCCTTTAAAGTGTTCATTTTGTGGTTTTTGTGTAAGAAAACTCATGGTTTAGAGCCCTGTTAGAGCCCACTGCTGGGGAATATTCTAAAGCAAATTATCTCATAGGCAACGAAGATCTATTTCAAACCTATTGCTTTATGTGAACCCTGATATATCCCAGCTTGGGGTGTGCTATTTTTATGTGCTAGTTTTCCTGCATAAAAACTCCTGCATAAGCCAAACAGGCCTTTGCTGTTATTTTCACATTAAAATGGGCAAAAGAAATCTGCTTTTTGTGGTGTAACTTCAGCAGTATGAACTATATTTGCCTTGGAGAATTTTTTGAATAGAAACTAAGGATTGACTCCTGTTGTTGAAATCTTCTTATTTTTGCCTGATTTAGCTAACCTGAACTGAGGCAGAGCAAAGCAAGGGAAAGGCAGGGAGCAAAGACATCCATGAGGATGGCATGCTGGGTCTGCTGGAAGCTGTGCTCTGAGGATATTTATGAAATGTTGGCACTTGCTGACAAAGCTGCTGGGTGAGGGAAGGTTGGAGAAGATGTGGGAGCAGTCTCAGGTTAGCTCACAATGACAATAATTGTGGTAGTGATTCCAAAGCTTAAATTTTGAGGGGAAAAAGCCAAGTAAAGAAGGGCCCTCTCTGGAGTGTTTTAATGCCTGAATGAAGTTTCTCCCCTCATCTGGGGTGGTGGATTGGCTTAGCCAGAACTGCAACCTCAGTGCCATGGAAGCTGCAATGCCATGAAGGATTGAGAATGTCCAAACTGCTTCTTGGAGGGAAATAAAAGCAGATTGTTGAGGCAGTGATGCTCCTGGCATCAAGCTGAGTCCAGGCAGCACAGCTCTCTGAGCAGAGTGTGTTTTGCATTGCACTTTTGAAATAGATATAAATCTTCTGGCTTTTGGTATTTCACCCACCAGACTGTCCCAGACTGCTGGCATGAGTGCACAGAATATGAGCAGCAGCAGTATCATCTGTCTGAAAAGCTAACTAAATTAATTCTGCCCCACACTTTGATTTTGGCAATACCTCTGCCTAAAACCCAACTTCAGTTTATCCCACATCTCTTCAGGCAAGAATCTGCGACAAGAGCTCAGTCCCTTTTGCTGTTTTACACCATTGATGCTGATGTTCCAAGCCTCAAGCAAGTTCCTTTCAACTCCTTAAATATCTAACATACTCTTGTTTTCAGGCTCGAGGTGATTCTTCTTTATGCATAAGGAGCCAGGTTAAAAAAAAAAAAAAAGGAAATAAGGATAAAAATGCTTTCCAGCTCCTGGGGTAAAACTGGAGAAAGTGGGAAGAAAGTTAAGCCTGGAAGAGAATAATATCAAACCCAGTGACACAATAACACTGCAGTGCAGATGATATGTAAAGAAGAAATATTGTGTTTATTGTGTTTGGTCAGATTGTGGTAGCAGGTGAAATAGAAGGTGTGCTTACTACTGTAATCTGAAAATTCTCAGCAATCTTTTTATGGATCTGTAGTTCTGCATTGGTTTTTTCATTGAAAACCAGATTATTTGGGTGGAGAAACACAAGATCTTCCCCCCTACACCTCTTTTTTGCCCCACTAGCTTCCTCAGTGACCCAAGACTTTGACTATTTTAGCAATTTCTTGATGCCTTACACCGTGCCTGGTTGGGTTTATTTACTTGGCTTTTACTTTTAGTTTAAGGTATTTAAGAATTATATTCCCAAACAACATCCACATTGTTGCTACCTTTTTTCCAAATGCATTTTCAGTAAAGCAGCAAAGAAAAGGAGAGGTTTTATTCCCTTTTCCTACTTTGGATCTCTAGATTATCATTTGTAAAATGCTTCAGCAAAGGGATGCTGGCATTGACATTAACAGGCTGACATTTCTCTCAAAAATTACTCAGAACACTCTTTCCAAAAAGAAAAACTTTCCTATCTAAAATGAGAAATTCCTACCAGCCCTAATTTGCAGGCACTGCTGACTGACCCCACTTTGAACTCAAGGTTGGCTTAAACTCTCTCTGGATAAGAATAGAATAAAAATCGATATAATTATATATGTAAGTATATAAAACTATCTAATACTGATTGTATTTCCTTTGGTTAGAAAGGCAAACTAAAGATTTTGAATCTTTCATTAACCCTGTGCAAAGTTTCTTGGGTTGATTTTAAATTACAACTTGTCTGCTACTTTTTAAAAACTATATTTTAGCATATAAGGAGCTATACAACTTTCTTGGATGAGAATTGCTGAGATTTACATTTTTTAAATGAGGTGAAGGTCAATGTTCTTGCTGGGAGACTGCATTTAAAGTACTGAGTAGCAGAAGTGAAATACTAAAAATTAAAAGCTTTTAAAAATTATTGTAGTATTTATCATAATTCTATAGGTATGTAATTCTTGATGAGAAGGAAAAACTTATCTAAATAAATTTCATTTCTATATGGATAAGTATTTTAAAGGATGTTTACTGTGCTTTAACCCTGAAGCACCCCATGTAAGCCATAGGTAAGAGGAAATCCAAACCAGACTGGCATTAAGTGAGTGACAGGTAGAAGTATTTTAATTATTGGGGAAAATGGGAAGATAATTTTAACTATCTGATTATTTCAGATTTGAGTTATTTGATCTGATTTAGATAACTTAAACTTTATTCTACAGCAGATTTGAACTGGCATATGTAAAGTTGAGGTGGATGCCCCATTGGTCAGGGCTTTTATTTAGGGTATGGCAGAACTGGGTTGAATTCCTTGTTCTGCACAAAATGCAGTTATTGATGCAAAGTGCAGCAGCTCCAACAGGAATGATTAAAGAGGACCCAGCAGGTTGGCAGTGCAATGGGCAGGGAATTCACAATGGGCTGGGAGGGCAGAGTTAACTTCCTCCTCAGTCAAATTCAGTCTTCCCCCTCCTGGGTGAGAACCACATCCCTGCAGTGCTGCTTCCACTGCAGAGCTCTTGGAGCAATTGATATCAACAAAATCAGTTCCATTTGATGAAGAGCACTTTTCCTGGCCAAAGTGTTTCACTGGAAAATTCCTGTTCTGCTTGCCAAGTTTGTCCTTCCTCTAGCTGTGGGAAAGGACTGATAGATCATCTTCTCTTCCCTCTGCCACCCTGAGGACTTCACCTGCTGGGTCCTTGTCACTCTCTGGAAGGCAGAGCCACAGCTCAGACAAATTCATCAGTGCTGTTCTTTTATCTGCCCTGCTGGGTGCTTTCCAGAGTCTCTGTTTCTCCTCTCAAACCAATATGCAGCGTTACTGTTAAACAGCTACCCATCAAACACAGGTAAATAATTCGCACTTTTATCCCTGCTGTCCCTTAGAAGTGCTGCCAGCTGAATTGCTGGGAGCCCCAGAGCCAGGGGACAGCAGGGCTGAGCTGTCCTGCCCTCCCCGTGTCCCCTGTGCCTCCCTTGCTCCTGTCCCCATCTCTGCATTCGTTTAAAGGTCACTCTGCTGGAACCATCCTTCGCCCCAGCGTGCACTGCTGTGATTTTCCACATTTCTGAGGCTCCCAGCTCCTGCTGTGAGCTCCCAATTTCCATAATGATGTGCTTAGCAATCGTTGCCGTGTGCAGGATTAATTTCACAGTTCGGGAAGGGCACACTCACTTGCCAGACTGGATTCTTTATAGTGTCAAGGCTGTTGAAATGGTGACATCATTTTCTCCTCTGTTGTCTGTTAACTTTGATTTTTTTTCCCCTCTTCTTGATTTTTTTTAAACTTTCTGAACAGAAATAAAATTTTCCCTCCTTGTTATTAAAGCCAGTTTGGTTTTTTTTTTTTGTTAAATGCAAACAGATAATACCTTTTCCACACAAACTGAGGCAACTTTTAGGGTGTCCTGGCTTTCTGCTGCCCTGGATTGGGATGGCCCCAAAGTCTCTGTCCCATGTACACACCTGTGAACTCACAACCTCACTGCTTTGAGGTGGGCAGAAATCTCTCTGCACTGAGGATGCCAGGTGGGAACTCCTTGAGTTCTTCTCCATTTTCCCTTGAGATATTTAGAAGGACCAACAAGCTCTCCATCATCTCAGCCAAAAGGATTCACAGAGACTTGCTGCAGCCTAAGAATCCCCTGAGATGTTTCACTGTGCCCACCTGGAAGGTGGATGGGACTCTGCAGTGAGTCCAGCAGTGCTCAGGGAAGGCCAGATCAGAAAGGTCTGATCAGTAAAGACATGCTCTGGGTGAGGAGCAAAAAGAACAGCTCTGCATTCCAACAAGCCTGTTCAGGATATGAATGGCATCAGTTCACCTGGTCCCTCTCCCCAGGGTTTCCAAAACCCCAAGACACTTGGTGTGATGGGACTGACCTGGTAACAGAGCTCTGGGAATGCTGGAGGTGTCAGTGTCACCAGTGTGCTGAGGAAAGGCACAGCCTTGTTCTCTTGGGGCTCTGACTTATCAAATGTAGCTTTGTGCTTCTCATCAAATACTGGTTCTGCACATGGTCTGGGAAGAAATGTTCTCCTGCTCTTGCACATCCAGTTTTTACTAAATTCAAAGAAAGAAGTGAATATGGACTGGTAAAACAATTAGGGAGACTTCACTGTCGAGGAGCTGATTTCCCATGGAAGTGTTGTGAAGATGATGGGATTTTTGGGATTGGTTCACAGCAAACACCATGTTCTCTGAGGAGCACAAAGACCAAGGAGAGTTGTTAGGACTGAGCAGGGAAAGTAAAGCCCTGGCACAGGCAGCTGCCCTTGGGCAGGCAAAGCAGAAACTTCACAGGGAAATATCCCTTGTCTGCATTCACTGTCCCACAGCAAAGGGAAGGTCAGAGGAAACAGGGAATCCTGCAGGACCTGGAACTGAGCAAGGCCAGGGGCAGTGAGGGACTCAGTGCTCTGCATGGAGCTGAGGAGTTTGTCACTAACTAGCCCTGGTGGTTAGACAGAGCAAATATGAGCATGCAATGCTCCAAATGCTTGAGCAGCAAAAGCACCCTGGGTTTAATCCTGGTGGAGGGTTGTGAACACAAGATACCAACTGCTAAGGATGTTTTCTGAATTGTTCTTATCCATTTATTACTATGAAAAATTCAATTGAATCTGAATGGCTTGTTTAATATGGGTCATTTGTCTTCTCATAATTGTGTAAAATACTTCCAAATACCTTTTTTTGGGTCTGTTTAGCACTCTTCCACTGCAATGTGGTCATAGCAAGGCCACAAAGTGACTTAAGAATTTCTGTGTCCATACCTGCTGTCATCTGTATGGAAAATTTTATGTGGCAATGGCTGGACAAGGTGTGATAGGGAAGAAAGAAAGAAAGAAAAATGTGACTTACATTTGCTATTTGCTTGTGTGACAATTTATGAGTCAGTCAAAGCCTAAACTACAATTCCACTGTCCTTCAAAGATCTCCAGCTGTTTATTTGCTGCAGAAGTTATGACCAGGTTTCCATAATGTTATCATTTGCAGCAGATGCAGCTTTAAAACTATTTGTAGTGTTTGTTCATCTGTGCAGGAATGAAGTGAATCTGTACCGAGGAATTTCCAGAGATTTCATACCAATTGCTGGAATTAGTTCTTTCCATTTTTAGTAGCAGGAGTTTATGGACCTATATGCTGATATTTTTAATTAAGTCTGTTTCTGGTTACAAGGCAATGTCAAATGTCTTGTAAGATTCAAAATGGCTTCAAGAAGTCTTCTTCTTTTTTAGTTCTAAGCTCCCTTTTCCCTTACAAAATATGAACAGATTAATAAGCTTGGAGTTGCTGTTTTCTTGCATGAGCAAAAGAATAAAGAAAACCAAGGTTTTAAAGGCGTCTAAATTATAAACCAGGTTAGATTCTCATGACATTGGGGTTTTTCCATCACACAGTGGGATTCAGTAGAAGTGGAGCAATTTAAGAGAACTTAAAGAGATGTTTTGTCAAGGGGTGACTTTCTGGTAATGTAGGAGTGTAGATTTCTCTTACTTATTCTAGACAGTTTTTCCTCTTACAGTTCTTGTCAGTAGAATCTCCTTTTCTGTAGACTCAGAATTGTCAAATATGATTTATTTTGGAGTCTCAGCCATATATTTCCCCCCTCTTCCTGTACTTTTCAATTGTTTGTGATCTTGGTCATGCCCAGCTCTCGGGAGTTTGGGAACAACTCGTGCAGCAAATGAAATAGTGGCATAGGTTGAGTCTACTGTGACTTGCAACAATTTCCCTTTATGAAATGGTGGTGCTGGATGCACTATTTGTTCTTGATTGGGGGGAAAGCACACAACAAACTGGAGAGTTGCAAAAAAAGAAAACAAATGATAGCTATAAACAATAACAGCCTTCTTGAGGCCTTGTGGCTGCTGGGATGGAGGACTGTGCCCTGCACATCAACCAGAAGGCTTGGTATAAATTCCAAGTGTATGTTGGCTTGGTATATATTCTGCAGTATAAATTCAGACTTTAGTTCTTGAGAGCAGCTCGTTGTGGTTAAAATGATCCCCACAGAATGAAAATTTCCAGGTTTATCAATGTAATATGAAAAATCTCTTTCTCTTCCCTTGCCAGATAGTATCTTGCTAAAGTTACTTCCTTTGCAGATCTGAACATCCTGATTTCATAGTTTAGGTTAGTGTTCACTAAAAGTTGCTGTGAAAATTAAATTTCTTCTTCCTGCATCAGTTATTCTTAGGCATTTTCTGAGCAAAGAATCACCCTTGTAGTTATTTACCTCTCATGTCCTGAAATATTTCTGTATTTCAGGCTTTGAAATTCTTCCTGTCTCTTCTCTCTCTCTCCTCAATATATTGCTGTTCAGTTCAATAGCTCCTTATACCTGATTTAGGGACTTGAATGATTGCTTCTGTCAGTTTTTGTAGCTCCAGCCAGATGTGTAAAGGCAGTTCCAGCTGTTTGGCAGCTTCTCTGCAGTGCTGCTGATGTTCTCCACACAATCAGTGTGCCCAAGCTGTTTGCACCTCCAGCACAGAATGGATGCAGAGGATCAGGCAATCATTTTCTTCCCTCCTATGTGGTTCCAAGTGGAAGAGCAGAATCGGAGCCTGCATGGGGTGTTCCTCCCCATCCCCAGGCTGGGGAGAGGGAGTGTGTTTGTTTGGGGCACATTGATGACAGAAATGGGAAGCTGTTCCTGCAATCCTCATTGCAAGGGGTGTGTGTTGGGGTGGGTTGGTGCTGGGCTGCTCTCCCTGCTCTGCCATGTGAAGGTGACCCAGGAATTGTTTCCATGGCAGGAGGAGCTGCTCCATGCTGTTCATGGCAGGGCTGCCAGGAGGCCCCAGAAGAAAATGCTGTTGAAAAGCTGATCCCATGAACGACTTTCAAATGACTCTGAGAAGCTGGTGACATTTTTGGGTGCCTATCAATCCTGGGTGGATGAGTCAGTGGTGTCTCAGCCCTGGGCATGACAGATGTTTGTTCACCAGCAATTAGATGCTGTTCTGACTTCTGCTGTCCCCAGAGCTGATCTCTGCTGCTGGAGCTGCAGTGCCTGACAGGAAAGCCACTTGTCCTGCTGTGTGCTGGGCTGGCACTGTCTGTGCAATGCATTTGATTGCCACTATCAGTTTAGAAACAAAAGAATCCTCCCATGGGTATTGCATGTTCTTTATTTAAAAGTAACATTTTTTATCTAAATGGTATTTTAAGTCAAATCGTTTCAGCCTCCACATATTTTCTGTCTCTTTTTTTTTTTCTTTACCTATTTTTGGCAATGTTAAGAGGTAGAAAATTGCTCACAAAGACTGGACCTCGCCTTTGTTAGGCAAACCATTTTTCCACTTGTAATTGTGAAAAACAATCAATGAGAAGTAATCAGCAGAACCAAGGCTATCAAACAATAAAACCTTGAAGTACAGAAATTATCTTGAACTATAAAACTCAAACACTCAGCTCTTATGACCTTTCTGCTTTACAGGGTGCACGTGGGTGAAACCACTTGAGTACTGATAATTCTTCAATGTCATCCTACGAGCCTTGGTTAGTCCTTGACGAAGATAAGTTATCTCCTAGTTCTTTGGAGCAGAATCATAAAGCAGTAATTTATAATGTGATTTGGGTTGTGCAGCCCAGGGAGCACAGGAACTCTGTGGGGTTTGGGTTCTGCCCACTGGGAGCCAGGGGAAGCTGCTCCTCCCCTGAGTGAGGATGGGTGAGGTTACACCCTGAGAAGGGGCACTATGGGATTAGGCATGTGCATGGAATCCCAAAAGGGTTTGGGTTGGAAGGGAACTTGCAGCTCATCTCATCCCACCCCTGCCATGGGTGCATCCCACACCTCCCACTATCCCTGGGTGCTCCAAGCCCTGCCCAACCTGGCCTTGGACACTGCCAGGGATATGGAGAATCCACAACCTCTCTGGAGAACCTCTTCCAGTGCCTCACCATCCTTCCAGTAAAGAATTTCCTCCCATATCCCGTCTAACCCTACTCTCAGCCTAAAGCCATCCCCCCTTGCCCTATCACCCCACACCTTCATGAAAAGCCCTCTCCAGCCTCCTTGTGAGCCCCTCTGGGTACTGGAAGGAGCTCTAAGATCTCCCCAAAGCCTTCTCTTCCTGCAGAGTTAATTCTGTTTGATTTCCTAGACTATTATTGAACTTTAAAACCAACAGCTGTCTATATTCTGTGCTGCAAGTTTGGTCAGATATAGGAATTTAAACTGACCTTTTTGTACTGGTTCTGACACTCTGCTATCCTTTTGGGAGTTTCATCAGACAAAAATATGGTTGTATTGGCAGCAGGAAAAATTGAAATTTCAGGAAAAGCATGAATTGAATGTGCTGTCTAGCTGGTGACTGGGTCTGAAATGCCAGCTAGGAATTCTCCAATTCCTCTGAGCCTTTCCTTCTCTTCTTTTGTTCTGCTGTTAACACAGTCTGGAAGTGGGTGGAGGATCAAGTCTGGGAACAGGAGATTCTCCAGACAGAGAGTCTGAAATGGTTACAGTTTAGAAAAATGTAAGAAATACAGAAAAATGTAAGCATTTTAGGAAATAAATGTAATTTCAGAAGCGAGTTTCACTTCAGGGAAGTTTGCTGTAATGCAGACACCTCTTCTAAGTGAAGAAGGGAGTGAGCTGCATAAAAAAGGTTGATTTTGCCTTGCCAAGCTGAGCTCTTCTCTGGGTGTCTCAGCCCAGGTGTGATGTGTGATGCTTTCAGCCTCAAGGCCAAATGGTCATTTGGAAAAAGTCAAGGGGACAAAATGAAGTTGAGCTATTTTGGTGTGCTGAGGCAAAAGGAAGACAGAAAAGTAGAAGAGAAACCAAACAGGAACTCTAAAAATTCCAGTCTTTTGAAACTAAAGTGTAATTAAGGACATAAGGATGATCTTAATTTAATTTCACACTAAGAAACCCACTCTGCAGCTTTTGTATTTGGGGGAATTGTATATAAAATTATGAAGAAAATAAGACAATGTAAATACTAAAGGATTCAGTGTCCTAAACTCCATGAAATGATAAATCTGAGAGCCCCTTTGGCTGGCAATGCAATGTGTCCCTGTGTGCTGGGAAGGTTCAGTGTCCCTCACTCTGAGCAATTCCATTTGATGCAGCTCTGCTTAAAAGTGTTTTAAAGTTTCTCTCTAGTCCTGGCTGCTTTCATCCCTGCAGTGCTCCATCTCAGAGATTGAAGGACAACTTCATGAAAGGGAGGAGCTTTAATTCCAGCAAATACTGGTGCCAAGGGATTTTTTTTCTTTTTTTCTTCCAAAGGGTGTCCAGATGCACTGAACCCCTCGGAGCAGCTCTGCCTGGAGAGGCCACACTGATTTGCTGTAAAAATTCTGTGACTCAGTGTGACATCTGTGATCATCCTCAGTGCCAAACACTGCAGGGAGAGCTTCAGTGGAAATTCATTGGACAATTATTGAATAACTTTATGTATCAGGTGGACTTTAATTTTTTAATAGTTAATACTGCCTGTAAAGTAAAAAATAGCAGGAGGAGGAAACTCTTCTTGGAAAATGTAATATTTCCTAGAAATGTGAGCCCCTCAGAGGTCATGGCAAGTGGGAAGTGAGGAGGGTGTTGGGAGGGAAAGGGACATTGTGGATGGAGTCAAATCAGAAAGTTTGTTTTGTGGAAATATGATGGAGGTTGGGGAGAAAATATCCAAGCTTTCTTTTAGGGCCAGTTGTGGGTTTAATGGAAAATGAATGAACTAAGAAAGTGAGTTTGTGGGGATCTAAGGGAATGCAAAGCCTGTGAGAGAGAGACTGCCAGGTTTGGGGACATGGGAACAGCAAAAAGGGTTCCTTCCTTGGGGTTCTAGGGGTGAGGGTGCTGGGAACACTCTGGGCAGCTCATTCGAGGGAAGACTGGACACTGCTGGAAAATCTGGGAGCCTGTGGGATTTACTGGTCTGCAGGAAAGGACAGATTGAAGAGGTGATGAAGAGTAACTTTTCTGTGTGGGTAAATTACATTGAGGAGTGTCCAGAAGATAAAACTGGGATGAAACAAATTGTCCTTTCTGTAAGACTGGAATTATTCTCAAGGAAAAAAAAAATACTGGAATGAGGAATGAGTCCAATGGGGAGAGGATAAAATCTGAGGCATGGTAAAAGGTCAGAGTTCAACCAGAATGTCTCAAACCCAGCAAAATTGGGGTGTTTTAGCCCTTTTAGAGCTGCCCAGTGCCCTTCCCAGTGACAGTCAAAGCAGAGCAGCCCCAGAACCTTCAGCACTGGGAGCTGTGCTGAGCTCTGCTCTCCCCAGGAAGCCCAGGGTGCTCCAGCCTGGCTGCCCTGCTGGGCACAGGAATGGTGGAAAGCACTGGCTGGTGGCCTTGGGCTGCTCCTGCAACATTCCAGGGGGGCAACTGCACTGCTTATGTTCACAGCACACGTGTTCTCCCTCTGGTTACTTTTCCTTACTGACAAGATGCAAGAAAAATGGCCACTTATTATTATTTGGTAAATATACAACAAACCAAAATGTTTGCAGAGGGTTGAGACACTGAGTTTGTGCTTGCACTTTTTAAATGGAAAGCTTGGGATACTTTATCTTTCCAGTTTTTCCAATGTACTAATTTTAAATTTTCTTTTTTTTTACAGAACCAGTTTGAACTGGGCAGATGTTCTCTGTAAATGGAAGGACCAGTCTGTGCAAATCCACCCCCTTGGATGTGCTGGATGTGCAATTGCAGAGGGTGTTCCTGTGAGGATTGCTGCAGTTTTTCAGTCAATGGTGTGGGGAGTAACTGCTCTTTTTTTTTAAATATGGGGAAGCTATTAATGAGCCCTGATTAGATATTCTAGTTGTTGTTTTTCTGGGAATAATCCTGATACTCAAACAAGCAAGGGAAAAAAAAGAAAAGGT
Source organism: Lichenostomus cassidix (assembly GCF_008360975.1). Classification (NCBI taxonomy): domain Eukaryota; kingdom Metazoa; phylum Chordata; class Aves; order Passeriformes; family Meliphagidae; genus Lichenostomus; species Lichenostomus cassidix. The sequence goes on from NC_139493.1 coordinate 18,549,667, forward strand.
AGATGAAACCTGCAGTAACCATGTGACTTAACAAGCTACACCTTTGAGAAAACCCAGAGATTTGGGGTTATTTCCCAGGATTTCTCTTTTGGACATGTCCCACGCGGTAAATCACTCTTCCACAGAGCCTTCCTGCTTCTGAGGCACAGCTAGGAATTTCTCAGTCACACTGACTTAAAATCTCATATTTATACAGCATCATATGAAATATTTAGCAGCCTCAGCAATGCTGCTGACAGGTTCAGTATAAAACATTAAGGTAACAGATTTAAGAAAAAACCCCAATTTCAAGTTCTTTCAAAGTACAATGCTTTGCATTGCCTCTGATTTCCAGCAAGAGTTTGGCTGAGGAGTGTTTCTTGATCCATCCTGAAGAACCAATTATTCTGGTGGAAATACTGCAAGTCTGACTTGCTCCATATTAATTACTTTTTGGAGTTAAAATAATCAGCTTTTATTATTAAGAAGTTAATCAGCTTATGCTGATGTATCAAAACCCATTCTGCCATGGGCATTTTTTTAAGAACTCATAATGCTATAGTATTTGCAGCTGACTTACCAAGATTTGATCTTGCTGCTTCTTTATCAGTGAAATGCTGTTTATTTATCCACAAAAGCTTCCTTTTACCTCAACTGTTTGCATTTTCCTTAACAGCAGTTTAGGTTTCCAGGGACATTTTCCAGTTCCCAGTTACAGTTCAGGTGTTTGGATTAGCTGAGCAGCACCAACCCAGCTGACATTGCTCCTTCCCAATTATGACATCAATTTATCTAATATCTAGATTTATAGAAATACTTTGGAAAGTGAAGGGGAAACAGAGAGGTGAAAAAGACATTGTAAGTACACAATTAACAGAGCAGTCTTCAGGTGTGCATAAGTATCTATAATGGAAATACACATGTAAATATAGAGTGGATACAGTAAATATTGCAAATTAAGTGGACAGAATCCTGCAGTAAATGAGTATCCACAGCCAGGTGTGTATTTGCATTATAACTCTGCTCCTGAGTGTCTCACCTGCCAACGGTGCACACAGACCACACTTATTTAATGATTTCTTGCCATTTCACCTCTTTAGACCTCTGCAGTGTTCCTGGGAAAGTCTAAAAGAGCTGCAAAAGCAGAAGCTGATGCTTCATGGGCTTTGTAGAAAATGAACTCAAGCAGGGATCTGACTTCTGCTCATTTAAACTTGTACCTGTGCACAGTTAATGGAAGGTTTCTGTAGTATATAATATCAGCATATACCTCAGTATATACTAAGTAATAGTATTTTATGCTCTGATAGTTTGTTAGTAATATATTTAGCATTAGTAGACAGTTTTCTTATTGGATGAATATTGCTCTATGTATTTAAGTCCTGTCTAATTTATCTTTATGAAAAATGCACATTAACAATGTCTATCTATTCTTAAAATCTTCCTCTGCTAAACCACAAAAACTCCAAAACACAAAACAACCAACGAGGTAAAACACCATTGAACAGAATTTGTTTCATTGTTTCCGTAACACCTTTTTTTTCTTCTCTGAAATGAAAATAATACAAATTGCTGTTATCAACATGTGCCACAATTTTTAATGGAGGTGTGTGGGAGCTACACAGTGTGTTCTGAATGGAAAGAAATAGAAATCTCATTCCCCATTTTGCACTGTGGACCTTATTCCTGTATGAAAACCATTTCCATGGGAAAAATTCATACATGCCCAGTTGAATGGTGTTATTTCATTGCTGGTATTAGGCAAATCATTTCACATTCTTAAAAGATCTAGAGTGCATATTTTCAAGGACATAAATTCAGTTGGCTCTTTTAGGAACTCTGCCTCTTTAATTTCTGACAGCTGAATGACACAGCAAAAGCATCTTGGAAGCAACCTATTGTTTTACTTTTGCCTCAGGAATTATTTTATTGCTGATTAAAACGTTACATGGCACCATGATTAGGCCCAGCTTTTTACATTAATTGGCCAAACAAGTGAGGCTTAACTTTGTGTCTGCAGCTGCACTGAGGGAAATTAAACTTGAGTTGTGCACTGCATGTGCTGTTTGCTAAAGAGACAACAGCAGCAAAGTGAATTTTTCAGCTCTTCCATTCCCTGAGAGCCTGGGAACAAGATTGCTTTGGACCTTCTTCAAGCACTTAAATTTAACTTTTTATGTAAAATCTGACTGCTGTCAGGAAAGGCTGCTGCAGATTCCTAAGGCATCTCTTTAATTGCAAGGAGAAAATTCAGCAGAGCAATAAAAAAATCTAGCTGCAGAGTTAAATAAGGTGAATAATTGAATGAGAAATACAGAGCCCCTAAAGCCTGCACTGCTGGCACACACAGGCCAGCCAGGGTGTGTTTATCATTCACTTTGTCACTTGGAGGGTCAGGGATGACAAATCTTGGCCAGGGATGACCCAGGCTGCCAGAAAGCTGCAGGCTGTGCCCACCCTGTGCATCCCCAGGGCTGAAATAACCTGTGCAGGGCAGGGCAGAGTTGGGCACAGCTTGGTTTGGTCCCCAGAGCCACCCCAGGATGGGGTTTGCAGTTCAGGTGGGCAGGGCTGTGCTCAGCAGAGGGGTCAGTGCTCTTCCCTTGGCTCACTCCTTGCTCCTGGCCAGTCCAGGCGTGGCTGAGCTGGACAATGTCCTTCATTCCTCCTTGCAGCTGCCCTGGGGCTGGCTGGGCTCAGCAGGAGATCACTAGGGGGTTGTTCAGGGCCCTCCTGCTCTGTGCCTGCTCCAGGGGCTGCTTGTGCAACACTTCACAGGCTGCCAGCTCCTGCTGAAGGGTGTCCAGCACTTCAAACAGCTGGGCTTTGCCTAGGGAAAGAAAATTGCAGACCTTGTAGTTGGCAAAAAGTCAGGAAGTTGCAGTTTCACAATCATAACAAGCTCTTTTCCTCATAGGTGCCTTTTCAAGTGATTGTCATAAAATGCTTAAATTTTGCTACCAAATAATGAATTCCTGTCCATAAAAAAAATGTGAGCAAAGCTGGGTTCACCTGTCTTCTCTGTTAGAGCATCATTCCCTGCTCACTGAGGTCATATCCTTGAGTGAATGAAGACAATTTCATATCCCAGTTGCCAACCCCACCATCCACTTGGGCTTGTCAAAGAAAAATGTTTGATTACAAGGAGTTAGGGAAGCTGCTTAACTCCTGTCAAGTGCACAGCCAGACTGTGGGAAACAGTGGTGATGCAGAATGGACAGAGAGGAGGTTTAGGATTACAAAATGAGGAACTCTGAGCAGCAGCATCCCTGGGAGTCACTGTTCCTGTGCAGGAGAATTGGCAGCACCTTCTGGACCCTGTGTGCTGTGGGTACAGAGTCTCCTGTTCTGTTCTCCCCAGGAGAACATCACCCCGTGGCTCAGGGATGGTTCCTCTCTGTTCTGGTGTCCTGCAGCCCACAAAGGTCTGCCTGTGCCCTCTTTTCTGTGCCCCTCTGCAGCAGAAGGCACAGCTTGGCTCTGGGCTGCCTGTGCCCTGGATTGCTGGGCATGAGGCAAACCAGGGTCTGAAACTGCAAAATTAAAAAAAAAATTTTCCATGCTATCCTCCCTAAGTCCCTGTAAATAATACTCTCCAAAACTGAGCCCTCAGGCCACATCTGGTCTTTTCTAATCTTGTCTTTGACTGCTGCCTGCCTATTAAAAGCACCTCCAAGCCATGTTCCTGGGACAGGATGTTCATTCCTTGGAAGAGCACAAATGCTCTGCTAATAGGAACAAAGTCATCAAACCAAAGCCCTGGGGCTGTGATCCTGTGTGGCTCCTGCAAAGGCAGCTCTGGCACCCCAGACCATTGCCAGGGGACACGAGTTTGCAGGTTTGATTTTCACACAAGGAGCATGAAATGCTGTTATTAGAGGAGTGCAGGTTTGATTTGGTTTCTGTCCAGAACTGTTCTGATGTGTAAATCTCATGTTGCAGCAGAGGAACACAACACAGTGGGAGAGCAAACCTGACAAACAGCAGCCTTTCAGACTTGGTCATTTTTCCACTGTCTTGTATCAAAGAGGCTCTACAAACATTTGTAGGAGACTGAGTTACCCTCCAAGGCCAAAGTTTAATTAAACTTTGGCTTTAAAAGCACCCTGGATGTGGTTTTGATGTGTCACAAACTAGAAAGCATTACAGATAGTCTTGCAAATGACCTCCTTCTCCCTAGCCTGAACCCCAGGATTTGAAATCCTTTTCCTACTCATCTGTGTATTATCCAGTGTTTGTCCCAAAACAACACTTTTCATGCTTCTTGGTCTTTATATGTGATTTATTATCTCACCAGGTTGAGGATCACGGCAGGATTCCAAAGTGCTCAGCAGGATTTTCCCCAGGGCTCGCTTAGATATGTTCTTTAAAAAACAAAACAATATTGTGTCACAAATATGTCCTTCACCAGTTTACAGATATGCAACAAAACCTATGTGCAGGGTATTTGCACTTGAAAACTAAACCAAAATGACACTGAATACTTTATTTTAAAGCCTTTTATCTTAGACCCTGCTCAAATAGCAGTTTGTAGAGGGCTGTAATTCCTTAATATAGCTGTAGAAAGAGAAATAACAATTATTCACTGAAAAAGAAAGAATTTTGCAGAGTGTGTACCTAAACAACTGTAGATGGCAAGGAGGGTAAGCAGGGCATGAAGAGCAAAAGCTTTTTGAGTGCTCTGCCAGGCCTGTGGGGAAGGTGAACAGGACCTGGAGGTGCTATTTCAGAAAGTTTTCTCACACCCAGCTGAAGGACATTGCAGATGTCCTGTGGCAGGGCCACTGCTGGATCTGGAGATGACATAAACATTACCCAAAGTGAGAGCACTGTAAAAACGACTCAGGATTTGGATGGTCTCTCTTAGTGGTAGTTTTACATAAGAAATCTGTTGGGACATTACATAACGTGCCTGGAAAAGCAAACTCTCCTAATTTGCTGTCAAGACACTCGTGTGGGCTCTTTCTGGGAGATGGTCTTGCAATCAGTTTAATTAGCACTCCGAGAGCTCATGCCTGCAGGGACAGGTGGTTCTTGTTGAAACCTCCAGGAGTGGAAATGGAAGGAAGGATTTCTGGAAGGAAGGATTTCTGGGAGGAAAAGCTGTTCCTCCCTGCAGCCCAGGCAGTGCTGGCCTTGCTCCCTGGGACAGACCTCTTCCACTTGCTTGGCTCCCCAGCAGGGACTGGGCCATGGTGGGGAGCAGAAATCCCAGTTAGGCTGGGGTTTCCCATGGCCTCAGCAGCACTGTGTGAGGTTTATTGGTCCTGACAGGACAGGGATGTGCTTTTGGACAGGCACTGCTTGGGGTAGTGCTGCAAATGAGGTGTTTGGGATATTTCACACAGTGGGAAATGACACCCAACCCCACAGGTTCTGATGGATAAGCTTGCTTTTTTTTTTTTTTTTTGTCTGAAGCACATCCCACCAGGGATTTAGGGGATTCCTGCTAAACTCTCCTGGGAAGGCTGTAACTGATCCTGGCTGACAGCATCACCCCTGTGTGGGTGCTGTGGGAGCTGGCAGCACAGGGTGTCCCTTTCCAGTGATTAAGTGCTGCTAAAACTGAGATATCACACATTGTGAGAGGATTTTCTGCCAAGCAGAGATGCTTTGTGACATTACAACTGACCAGGGAATGACATGTTCAAGTCCTGACACCAAAGTTTGTCATGCTTGTTGCCAGTTACAGTCTTTACTGGTTTGATCCTTCCCTGGATTGTTGATGCTGATGTTGTTTCCTGATGTTGATGTCAGACTTGCAATATGAAAGCAGAATTTCCATGTCAAGTGCCAAAATAAGTGAGGAAATGATGAGAAATTGCACTTTTCCCTGGAGTCAGCAGTGGATCACAAGTGTGCTTCAAGCAAAGCCAAGTGATCATCTGAGGAAACTTTCTCCCCTCACAGACTGGGCAGAGCTCTGCTGAAAACTGAGTATCAAAGAAATTAGTTCTTAGCAGTGCAGCTCTCAGCATACTCCATGTCCTGCAGATTACCCACTTTGCCTGTGTTTTGCTGAGCCTTGACCATAGTCAGTCCCCAGCAGGAGATTTAAAATTCTCTTTCAAAGCACTGAACTGCTGTACTGGCCATGTACATTTGGGATGTTTTTGCATCACTTTTGATAAGTTCACATTTAGATTATGAAATGGGTAAGATATTTCTTACCAAAAAATACTTTATTTGTATATAGGTTGGGGTTTTATCCCTTTAATACTGCCTCAGAGTTACATTAGGATGCAGTTAAACATAGGTCCTGTTCTAGAAGGAAAAATACATATTCTGAAATCTTCCTGATTACTCACTTTGTTTTCCTCGTTTGCCCTCAATTTTTCTTTAGAGGACAACGAGCTTGAAGACTCAGCTCCAAGGGGATCTCCAGGCTTTTAGAAAGCCATTCCAAGGGGTCTAAAAGCTTCCTGCAACTACCAGGCAAATACATGGCAAAACTCCCAACAGGCCCAAGTTCTTAGGGCAAAGACATGTAAAAGTGTCCTGCTGTAAAGCATTTTGTACTTAACAGAAGGGATGAACACTTTTAGTTTGGAAAACACACTACAAAATCCACTTTCTAGCTCTAGGAGTGCATTTTCACCATACCAAGTCTCGGAGTTGTTGGAGAAGCTGCAGGACATCCATGAGCTTCTCCTCCACCAGGGACAGCCGAACCCTCTCTGTCTCCAACATCTGCAGCTCCACCTTCAGCAGCTCAGTCTCCTCCACCTTCTGCTGCAGCTCCCCGAGCAAGGGGCCTTTCATCTGCACAACAACACAGCAAAGCAGAGGCACTGCAGCTTTTCCTTTCTTGCCCAAGAATGGCAAAGCTGAGTTTTCCCCCTTTTGTGGTAAATGCTGGCTCCCTCCAGAAGATCCTCCAGAAGGAAAGAATAATGGCATAATGGCAGCATAATGGCAGCTCACTCATCACTGGATGGGATTTTAAACACTAATACAGGAATTTTAAATACTAAATTAATTATATATATTTTTACTAAAACACCAGCATTGCTATTTCCACTTTCTCCCCTTTTGCATTGCTGTTGTCCTCTATAAAACACAACTGATTTGTGCTCCCACCACAGTCATATCTTTGTCTTGCAGCTCCTACACGGCAATCATCTGCTCATTCAGTGAAACAAGAAAGTAATTAGCAAATGTCTTTTCAATATTTTGGTAAAAGAAGAAAAAAATGTAAACGTTCTGGCTCTGCTGATCACTGTGTTTGGTCAAGTATTAGTTTGCAGCTTAGCACAAGAAAAGTCCAGGTTGAACAAGACTTTTGAACACTTCAGAAATTCTGGGCAGGAAGGTCTCCTCAGACCTGCACCTTTCAGACCTGAGCTGAGCTGTCTGGTGTCTCAGACCTCCCTGAGAAAATCTGTTCAGGATTTGAAATGCTGCTTTTGTTTCTTTGCAAAACCCAAGTGACATATTTGGAACTGCAAAGCTGCCACACCATTTGCAGAAGTAAATATCTTTGTCTGTCACGTCTGTTGTGTTAAAGAGAGCCTGAAAAGCATCATCTGAAAAATATGTCACTTCAATTATTAATTTTAGACCTTTGAGAGCACTGACAGATTTTAGGTTTATTAATAAAAGCAAACCTACTGATCATTATTGTACCCAGGATTCTGAAATATTACCATTTCATGCAGTTTCTTGTTGCAACCACAATCTAAATAGATTTATTAATATTACTCTGAGAAACAAAATCATGTAGAGTAAATGCTAAATGTGCTGGCTATGAAAATCTCTTTGTTGTCATCTTTTATCTTCCTTGGAGTTTTAGTAATAATTAAGGAGAGACTAGATTTTGTGTGTGTGAATTTCTATCCTAATGAATTTTAGTAGATGGGAACTTTAGCTCCCTCAAACACAAGTGTCCTTAGAGGGGAAAAAACCATCCCTGATCCACTCTGAGCCTTCTAGAAGGTCATTGTAGCGTGTGGCAGTGCTAATAGTGTGTGTGAGTTGTCACTGATGCCCCATGGAGGTTGGGGAAGGTCTCTGATGATCAAACATATACTTCCCTTTATCCTATTGCACATTGTGCTGCAAATCCCATGCAGGGAAAGGGCCTGGAGCACAAATCTCATGAGGAGCAGCCCAGGGAAATGGGCTGAAACAAAGAAAGCTCAGGGGATGCCTTATTGCTCTCTGCAAGTATTTTCTGGAGGGTTTAGTGGGGTGGGGTAGGTCTCTTCTCCCAGGTAACAAGGAAACAGCCTCAAGCTGTGCCAGGGGAGGTTTAGATTGGGTTTTGGGAAAATTCCTTCACTGAAAGGGTGGTCAGGCATTGGTAGAGCTGCCCAGCACAGTGGTAGAGGGATTTAAGAGATGTGTGGAGGTGGCACTTGGGGACAAAGGTTAGTGCTGGCACTGGCAGTGCTGGGGGAGACATTTGTCTCCATGATCTTAGGAGGCTTTTCCAACCCCAAGGATTCTGGGATTCTATTCCATGTCTCTGGAAGCACATGAAGCTTTTGTGCTCCCCTGTGCAGCCAAAGCATTGCCACATCAAATAACAGAGAGGTAAAAAAGCCATTATTTTAAAGTGTAACGTAGACTTTCCCAATGTCCAATTAGGCAGGTGCTCATAGAAATTCCTAAGGGATGCTCACCTCTCCTGATTAGTGTGGGAATAAAACATTCTCCCAAATGGTTCTCCCTACCTGGGTTACATCCAGCACCTGCTGTTACCTGAACATTTGCAAAAACAATAATGATGCAGAAGCTGTTTTTAAAACCTGGATCCTGGGGAGGGATGGGCAGTGGTTAACCACAGGGCTCAAGGAGGAGGTTTATACTCAGCTCTGTCAAAGCCCCTCAGCAAAGCCTGGTTTGGGATCGGAGCCTCTTTTGTGCAATGGAAATTCTCCTTTGCTTTGAGGAGAATTCATCTGCTGGTATCCAGCTCTCCTGTGAAAGGCAGGGATTGCTGTGGGGAGAATCTGAGCCCTGGAATAGTGTGTACAAATACCTTTAGGAAAATTAATTCATAACATGCAAAAAATCCCCCAAGAAATGTAAGATGAAATAATTCTATTGTGCTTTTCACAGAAGTTGAGGAGGCTCCCTCTCATATCAGAGCCATTTTTACAGGCAGTGACCCTGAAAAATATTTTCAAAGTGGGAAGAAAACAGTAGCAGAAGAGCAAAATGAAGTGCTTTGCAATTTATCTTCTAAATCACATCACCCTCAGAGGACTGCAGGGTGGCAAATGGAGCACCAGTTCTTGGGAGGAATGCAGAGATGATCTGAGGAACAGCAAATCCCCTCAAATCAGTAAATCTGTCAGGCAAATTGATAAGAACTGTCATGGAGAAGACACCTGGTGAATCCATAGATGAACACAGTGAAGATTCTATTTGATTTCTTTGAAAGGGTCTATGAATATATATGAACAATGTTAATTCAGTCAGTAGAATGTATTTCAAATCTGCAAAAAGCTTTGGAGAAGTTTCACCACCAAAGACAAAAAAGCAAAGATAAAATATGAACAATACAATATGAACTGCCATGGGGCAGTAGCAGAGATCCTGCCAGGCACTTAGAGCTGGTTAAAAGATGGGGCACCAGGAATGAAGGTTTCCCAGTAATCCTTAGGGTATCACAAGGATCTGAGCTAAGACCTTAGCTCTTCAGCATATTCAGAAATTATTTTTGAAATAGGTGCATGTCTAAAGTTTGCTCTCAACACAATTTCCTAGGGGTAATCAAACCCAAAGCTGCCTGTAAAGAATCCCAGCAGGAGTTTGGGATGTTGAACACCTATGAGCAATAAAAGATCAGATGGGAGGGAGGAGAGGCACAGCATGTCCTGGGGGTGTGGTGGTGAGCAGTGCTGCTGGAGAAGGACACCCAGCAGGGCTGGAAGCTCCTGGACACAGCTCAGCAGCCAGCAGGGATCCCAGGATAACTACTGGAGGCTGGGGGGAAAGGAACTGGGAACGAAACAGAAACTGGGATGATGCCATTGCGTTTGAATCCCGACCATATTTCCTGTTCTCACCCCAAAAGAGTAACAGAGCTTGGAAAGTGCATGGAAGAGTCAAACACAGTAACAGAAGGAGGGAATGTTTTCTATCCCAAGAGAGCTGAGGCTGACTAGGAATGGTGATAATTCATGTGGTAGTCCTGGTAGTAAAGGTCTGGAAAATGATGAGGGAAAAGCTGCTCCCCAGGCACAAACCCAAGGTGATCAGGCAGCAGATTTAAAGCTAAAAAAGACAAATCCTAGAGTTCCTTTCCAATGACTGTGTGGGAATCCTTGTGCTGAGATACCAAAAGCACTGCCAGCTTTAAAGAGAGGAAACCTCAATTCATGGTAAATAGCTCCAACAGTGGCCATGAAAGCTGCTGCTCCATGTTCCACCCAGGGCAGGATGTATCTGTCCCTGGGGCACTGGGAACCAGGGGAACAACAGCAAGAGGAACACCCATGATCTCCACTGCTTCTCCTTGCTTTTCTCCAGATATTGGGATGAACTTCTCGTTTGACCCTGTATGGCAGTTCATAAACTAATTGTCTTTTTAATTAAGCTGGCAGCTTGTGTGCAAGCTTTTACAGAAAATAATTGGCATTTCTTTGCAACACTACACTTGGCAGCAGAACACTTTATTTTTAGACTTCGCTCATGTTCTCCCCATCTATTATCCCTGGGTCACCACCCTGTCTTCAGGAGAAGCTATTTTTAAATTGTTGGAAAGTAGAACTTTCTAGACATGACAAATCTCAGAACTCTTTCCTCCTCTGGTTTTACCAGCCTCAGACTGAAGCAATTATTAATCATTTTTTGAGAGTGCTGCCCTTCACTTGCCTGCTGAGCCTATTGCTTGTTAGTCTGGTTGTTATTTGTCTGATTTTCCACACTGAGCAGATGCAAAGAGAAGCAGATAGAGCAATGGATAAGGTTCTTTTGTCAGGTTCAGAGAAAGTGTCAGTGGTTTATTTATTAAACCAACATATTTATTAGCAAGGTGCTCGAGAGAGCATTTCTCAGTCTTCTTATTTGCTTTCTCTTGATTACAAGAAAAGTCACCTTTTTGTCAGGAATTTCCCATTACTTGTCTGTTTTGTAGCATCAAACTCCTCCCTTATAACTGCTGGATAAATAAAAGGGCTTAAGAATAAATTTCTAACAGGCTCAAAACCATTTATCCTACTGCTACTAAATTCATGTCACAGTGAGCTGGCACTATGTCTTCTTCACCTCCCTGCTTGCCTTTAAATCAAGAGCAAGAGATTCCATTTTTGTCTGGAATTTTCAATCCTTTTTTAGCTGTATCTTATAAAATTAATCTCTTGATAATGGTGCTTTTCCAGACAAGCTGCACAGAACTAACATCCATCAGCAGAGATGAGAAAGAGGGCCGTGTGATGCTGCAGAAGAAGATGAACACCTCTGAATGGGAAAAAAGGAGAAGAAAACTGGCACTACCTGCAGGTTGTTTTTTCTGTGGACTGCTGTTAAGCAGTATAGAGGAAACCTTTGTGTTGCTCTAAAGAATATTGCAGGGGTAAATTGTCATTGAATACTGCAAAGTGTGTAAGACAAAACCAGGGTTTTATTCTGGTTTTAATTTTTTTCCCTAACAAGTAAGCTCTTTCATTTAACTTAATCAAGGGGAAAAATTACATTAAATACAGATAAAACACGAAGGATGGCAACATGTAAAGGGGTTGAATATTTTAGCTTTACTTTAAATATTTTACTGATTCTTATAATCTTTCCAGAACTTTTAAAAGCTTTCAGCTTTGTTTAAAGATGGGGTAAAAAATACTGACCAAGCACCACCTGCAGCTCAGGAGAAGGCAGACCAGGGCAATGCACTGTTTTTGTTTCACAGAAAGAATTCTGGCACTTCAATCTGTGCCCACCAGAGGCTGAAGTGGGCAGTATTTCAATAGTGAGATCACACAGGACTGCTGGGGTACAGCACTGGGGCTTTAAATACTGAGCTGATAACCTCTGCTGCAGGGCAGTTGGACATGCTGCTAAACCTGAGAATTAATTTTATACTTGTATATAAATAATTGGTCCAAGCCCAAGAAAAAGACAAAGTAAATGGGATAATTCACTCCAAAACAGTGAGTCTCAGTCAGCTGGAGGGATTTATTGCAAAGTGGCTGTGCTCTCAGAGGTGCTGGATGCCTTAGGATAAGGGGATTATTTCCTCCACAGCTCAGAACCCCAACAAATCAAATATTTGAAGGGCCCAGGCCTGCTTGAGCCTGGGATACATCTCATCCCCAAAGGCAGTTTGGGCAGGAACCAGAGTAGAAACACAGGTGTTAGAGGAAAGCAGGAGATGTTTGAGCTGACAAATTACAGCACAATGAGAAACATCAGCAAGAGAGAGCAGAACGGCCAGAAGAAAACACAAATACATGTGGATGCAGCTACCCAAAGATGCAGAAATAACTTTCACACTCTGCTTGGCACCTGTTACCTCTTCCATGCTTGTTTCCAGTTTTTTCCCTGGGTGTCCCTTGAGCTCCAGTTGCTCCATGAGAGGCGAGGTTCTCCCCCTGAGCTCTGCAGGGGCAATGTCAGAACCCTCAGTGGTGCTGGTGGTCTCCAGGTAGGACAGCAGCTTTTTCCACGTCTTTTCATCACATCTATGCATGTAATTAAAAGAAAAGAGTTGGTGAAACCTCCTGAGGAAGGTGTGTGTTTGTAAAAGCCAGTTTTCCTGGGGAATTCTTGGCAGCACACATCACAAATGAGTGTCTTAGCTGACACCATTAGGGCTTGGTGGGAACATCCAGCATGTTGTTCCCCACATGCCATAAATGATGGGCAAAAGGCTTCTGACACAGCCATGGGACATTCAGGTCATGAAATGATCTTTCCCAGGTTCCCATTGAATTAATGAATGAACTGAACTCACCCACTGCCGCAGCAAGGCAGCTTGGCCAGGATCTTCTTGACGTGGTGCAGCTGGGGAGCTCTGTCCCCTGCCCACTTCTCCTCCTCCTCGTCAGAGGCAGCCTGGCCCTCCACGGAGCGGAACAGCTGATCCTCTGTGGGAAACAGGGACCCCTCAGCGACACCCCAACAACCCCTGGCTGCAGCTGGGGCAGTTCAGGCCCTGAGCCCGAGCCAGAAAGAAGTGAGAGCTGAAACCCCCAGTGAAACTCCCAGTGAAACCCCAGGCAGGGTCCCCCGGCATCCCAGGGAAAGGGGTTACAGCTGCAGCAAACATGCTCATTTTAAGAGTCCTCAACATTTCAGTGCTCTCTTGTGGGTAACTCATAGCTATCTCACCTCAACTCCCTTCCCTGAAGAACTCTGCTGTAAGGATAAGTGTGAAGGATCAGTTGTTTCGGGGGGCAATTACTGTTCAAGTGTACAACCAAACAGAGATTTTTCCCAAGGAAAGAGAAAGCATCATATTGTGTAAGGATGTTCTTGCAGTCATTGCAGCAGCTGAACACATTCAGGGGGCCCAAACTGGATGTCAATATTCTCTCTATCATTCCCTCACAGTATTTTGTAGAGGCAGGAGTTTTCATATATAAATGTAGTATTAGACCCATAGCTATTTAATATTTCGTTATATCTTGTTGCCTAAAACTAGTTCTTCTCACATGCCAAGTAATTTATAAAAGGACTGTCTGCAATGCTTCTAAACATACCTGTACCATTAGAGTAATATTTCAGTACTTTTTTAGCTGTATCTTATAAAAGCCATTGCGTTCAACTCCTTTTTCTCCCAAGCAGACATTTACTGGGATTGTTATGAGGATTAGAGGATTATTATAGTGCCTCTAACTTACCAACAATCTTCTGGCACATCTTTATTCTGAACCTGTATTTTGAGCTGACATCAGGTTAAACCACTATCAATGTGATTTCAAATTTTATAATGATTCACCTTAATAGCTGTCAGTCAATTAAACAAGCTTAATGAATTCTAAGAGAGTGATCAAGCCCAGTGCTGTTATTCCTTCAAATATTGAAACACTATTGATCTTGGGCAGTGACACAAGTGTTGAGCATCTTTAGCTCCTTCAGCAGAGGCCAGGAGAGCTCAGTCACCCAGCAGAGCCTCTCAGGTGAAGGGTTTTGTGTCTCCCTCCAAGGACAGAGCAGCTGCAGCCACAGCTGGAGCAGCATTTCCAGCTGTTGGAGGCACTGGGGTGTGTCTGAGCCTGTCTGGGCTGGGGACAGGGTGTCCCCAGGGGTGGCAGAAGCTCCCTTCAGTGCAGGATCCTGGTGTTGGGCTGGGATTCTGCTCTGCTGGGCTTGCAGCAGCAAAGGAACAATGCTCTGCTCGTTTCCTTCGAGTTCAGTTCTGCTCAGCACTCAGCACATGCTGGCTAATGCCATTGTCATTCCAGTGGCATTCAGTGTGTTTCATTTATAGGTTATCATGTTCAATAATTCCTTGCCCAGGCAGGAACAAAGCTTGGCTCATGCAGTGCTGCTGTTTAATTAGAGAATCAATGTCTGCGTGGTCATGGCAATCTTTACACTGCCTGAACTCATTTATTAGCAGCACTTTGTGAGGCTGGGCATGGCCAAACAACACCAGAATTCCTATTTTCAATCTGTGATACCTTAGTAGGGAATTTTTATCCCCATTTCTTTTTCTGCCATGGGAGATCCAAGGGTGCAACTGTTGTGGCAGCTGTGAGAACTGATCCCACACCAGGATTCCTCCAAGAATCTTGGACCTGGAATGTTCAACTGAAAGCATAAATTGCAGCATCTGGCACAGCAGACACTCAGATGAGGATTTCAGACATGGAGGAAAAGGCACATGGATCTCAGGTGGGCTTTGTGCTCAGATATCCAAGATACTTGTAATGTCTTGAGTTTTTCTTCCCCTCACACAGAAAAGGAAATGTCCTCTGCTCTAATTTGACCTGTGTACAAAAAATATTAGCTTTTACATCGCCTTTTAGGTTGTGATTAGCAGAACTGGGAACCAGAGAGGAAACGCAGAACTTATGCATCTCTTTTAGCATGAAGCCACTATTGTATAAAAGTTCTTTTACTAAGCTGATATTTAAAAATATATTCTATCAGAAGAATCATAGAGCAATTTATTGTTGTGATATTTAAGCTTTAATTTGTAAAGTAGCTAATGCAGACTATCTTATTCAATTCCATTGATACAAGTGCTCTTAAGAAATTAGTGTTTAATAAAGTGTGTATGTATACACACAAATTTGCATATGGTTTTATTTATTGAGTAAATCTAGGTTTAATCCTGGATGTTCACACAAATTTTACTTGTTCAGCTCTCTGAGTTAGTTTTTCTGCCTAACTAATCCTATTTTACTTGATGGAACATTTTTTCCTGTTTTCAAATCCGTAACCAAACAACTTATCTAAACTTTTATATTAAAAGTTTTGCGAAAAAGCTGCTTGTGCTTGAACTATGGGCACTGTAATTTTATGTGGAAACTGTCTCTGAGTTGGCAAAGTGGGTGATTTGATAAAGTTATTTGTTAAAAGCAGGTTTACTTTCTAAGTCTAACCAGATGAAGAACATGCTAGAATGTTAATTGCATTTACATGCCACGATTTTTAACATTCCCAAACAGCTGTTTGCCAGCTGCATTCAACACACACCTAAAATCTAATTTTTTGTCACTACAAACAGCTCTCTGGTCTGCAGTAAAGATGCCTTCTAACTCAGAGTTATTGCCAGATAAGTGCTTTTGTGGTCTTTGAACTGGATGGGCCCAAAAAAGAAAATAATCACTGCAGGGAAGCCAAAGTGTGGAATGTTATGGCAGTTGTTGGTGCTCCATGTGCTAAACAGTTTGGGCTGTCCAGAGTCCTGGAGCAGCCAGGATGTTTCCAAGGAGTATGGCTGTACAGAATATTAACTGCAAATTGTTTCCTTGGAAATTATTTTCGCTGAGGTTCCGAGTTTTTATTTACAAAGAAATGAAATCTTTATACTTTTCAAGCCAGGAAAAAAAGTTTTGGTGGGATGACTCATGTGGAAAAAAGCAGTTTTAAATCACAGCCCTAAGTGATAACTTCAGTCTTCTATTAAACCTAAAATTATATGGGGAGTGAGGAGTGGAAAGCTGGGCTATAGGATTTTATGTAGGTCTAGGATTTGAAGGCTCATTAGGACTGGTTTGTGGTGTGGTGTTTTAAGCTGTGTGTCAGCTGTGCTGCTGCTGGCCCTGCAGGTTTGGGGTTTGGGGCTGGTTGGTACCGAGCTGGGCGATGCCGGCGGGGGAGCGGCGATCCCGCTGGGACACGGCTGTGCTGAGTGTGCCTCCTGCCATGCCTGCTGCCTCCTGCTGCTCGGGGCTGCTCCGCTGCCACCTCTCCAGCTCCTGCCTGCAAAAGAGCCCAGAGTCACGCTGACCTGCAGGAAATCTGGGAAGTCAAATGTGCCCAGCATGGCACACAAACAGCTTTGGTGGATGCAGAATGGGGCCATGGAGCTGAACCCCAAGAGCCCCTGAGCCAACCCCAATTCCCTGACCATCAAAGGAAGGTGGATTTCAGCTGTCCTTTTGATAAAAGAGCTAAACAGCACCTGTACCTTTCAGGTCAGGTCAAGGACATCCAGAAACTCCAAGAGGAACAGTCTGCTCTGGCCACAGCCTCTCCCTGCCCCCTGCAGTGCTGTGACCATCGTGTTCCCCACAGCTCCCAGCAAGGCTGGCACAAAGTCCTGCATCCAGTCCATCCCTCACACCCAGAAATGTCAGGAAGTTTTCATCCAGCTCTCTGACCACTGGAGATAAAACAGTGTCAGAGGCTGAGAAGCCAAAAAGAATGATGCAGAAGTTGTGGCACATCTGGAAACCAGGGATTTAGAGACAAGAAGCATCTCAGCATGGGTGTCTGCACTGCTGACAGCCTCCTTTGGAATTGTCTTTTTCTGAGGTTCATTTATAGGTTATCATGTGTAAAACACGTAAATGTGATATGTGTAGGTTATCACATTTATGTGAATGAGAGAATATCACATTCATGTGTTTTATAGGAATGGCTTTCAAGGGATGAGACACAGATCAAATAAAGTAACTGGGGAATAGAAGTCCATAAAAGTGCCAACAAAATAGATTTTGGAAACAGTAATTTAGTTCAATGAAGGACACTGATTTTGCTGACTGAGGAATTTATAACCCAAGTGGACAGCACTGATGGAAAGCCCTCAAAGAAATGGAGTAGCATATGCCAGAGGAAAAATTCACAATATATTTGTATAGTTGAGTTGAAAATGTTCTACCCAAGCATGTAAGAAAGTACAAATCACTGAGTGCAGTAAAATGGAAATTCTTACTGTACATAAAACAAAATCTAACAAATCTAATAACATAGATTTATTTTCTAATAATTCAATAAAATATTCACTTTGGAAAGAAGAATGGAATGTGAAGTGACAGTCATGATGAATCCATTGGAGCTGCTGCTGTCTTTTGATTGAAATACATTTGTTTTGATTCAGTTTGGCTCTCCTACCTAGGGATGTCCGGAAAGGCAGTATTGCTATTTTAGAGGAAGTAAATGGAATTACACAATATTGTTGACAGAGACAATTAATTCTGTAATTCCTGTTTACATGTAAAATAGTAAATAAGGTCTATGGAATTGAAAGGTGTCACATGATACTGAATTTCTTTTAAGAATCATGGGTTTTTTTCCATACAACATATATAATGTTGTGTCTTTTCCACACAACATACATAATACGCAAATTATTTTCATAAAATGTTACCAAAATGAGAACTATAAAGAATTTTTAGAGTCGTATAGCAAGAAACTCGTAGGAGCTGTTGTGTTGTTCACAAAGAATCCACAAAGAAAACAAACCACATTCAAGAGTTTTATAGTAAATTAAGTTGCCTCCAAATTCTTCCGTAGATTAGTTTTGATCTAGTGAATATGGAATATTTCCTTTATTTAACACATTAAATACTCAACAGAAACTGAGAGCTGAAACACTTAGCAAATGGGTCCTGCTGACCCAAGCTGTGTAAAATGACCTTTCTGTACAAATCCTGTAAGCGTTTCCTTACAAGATTTTCCTTGAATTTCCTGCCTGGAAGTTCAGCTGCAGCTGGAAAGAGCCTTTGGCTGCAGGGGCAGAGCAGCTGAGGCCAGGCTGGATCAGGACTCAGAGCCTTTGTTTGCCACAGCTGCTCCCAAAGAGCCACACCAATGGTGCTTCCCTTACTGCCTGGGAGTGTAAGACGTAAACAAGATCATGAATTGAATGACAACAAAAGTCACAAGTTGGAAACATCTGTAGGGAAGAAGCTGAGCTAAACCTTGCTGAGGAGCCAGCGCTTACTTTACCCCCTTGAGCAGGGCTGACTGCATTAAAAATGAATGACTTATTTAATTTGCAGTTTATGGCATTATTGAGCTTAGCAACAACTGTAAAGCCAAGGGAAATAGCAATCCCCAGAAAGGAGCCTGGACAGGCATCAGTTCTGGAAAAAATAATTATGGAGTAGTGCACAAAGAAAATGCATTGTTAAGCTTGGACATTCAGAATGGGGCTCTGGGAAGCACCACAGAGCTCCAGGGCTCTGGACAGCTACTGGGGGATATTCCTTTCCAGGCAAATGTACATTTTTTTCTTGCTTTCCTGCAACGTGCTGGTTCCCTGGTACTCTATAGGAATCCTTTACAATTCCTTGAGCACTGTTTGAGCAGATTGTTCTCTCAGTTTTGAGCTGCAATATAATTTAGATTGTTTGGATTTTAGAGATTTCTGGAGTTAGTTCACAGAACACAGAGATGTTGACATTTCAGTGACTATTTACTGCAGTAGTGGAGTCGATTAAAATTTGAAGCTATAAAACAAGGAGGATATTCAAGTATCATGAGAAACTCTTCCAGCAGGTGTGGGTGAGGGCTGTGATGTTTAACAGATCTGCTGGTGGTATTCACTTCTGCCATCTGGCAGCTTGGTGTCACCGGATTGTGCAGGCTGAGGAATATGAAGAAGTTTGGTGGGACAAAAAAATTCTTCCTATATAATTCAGAATTGCAGAGTCCCTCTACTTTGATGATATTCAAGGCAGACCTAAATAATAGCTCTCACTTCTGTGTAGTTCTTGTCAGGGAAACTATAATTAGTTGGTGAAAAACGAAGTACAATCTTTAATTATACTATAGTAATTATCTGGAGGAGACTTCGTCAGTTCTCTTAACGTGGAGAAACTTAAGGGAGCCACACAGACTGTGTTTTGTTAGGTCTCTGCCTAATAAATGGATTAAAGACAGCCCTGTCTGTCTTCTCTGGGGATGTTTATCTGGGAAACCTGAAAGAAATTGATCTGTCAGGGTTTTCAGGTCCAGGTGCTCCAGAACTTACATCCTGGCTCTGGCACAGGCTCTATCTTTGCATCAAATCATGAGTTAGTGTCCCTTACATCTGAATAAAAAGGCAGATGAAGATCCAGCCTTCTTTTCTTGACCCATGCATGGAGATTATTTCAAGGTGTTTAGGAAGGGATTTTAAACATGTGGGAAGGAACACGTGGCCAGGCAAGCTGGAATTTCAGAGCCAGATAAAAATGAAGAAGAAGAGCAAACAGCAGCATGAGTAGATATGGAAACTCTAAAAAACCCAAGGGATTTTTAATTTTATTAGCTAATACATCTGATGTCAAGCATCTGTTGGAAATACAAAACTGGAAGTTTGTTTTGCCAGAAGTCCAGCTCAGCGTGGTTTATCCACAGCAGAGCCCAAGGAAGGTGACAGGAAAGGACAGGACCAAGAACCTGCAGGGAAGGGAGTGTCCCTGCAACAGAGTTCCAAAAGAGGGATTTATAAACACAAATGGTTCCATCTGCATGATCCAAACCCAGCTGAAGGCATTAATCTGCCAAGTTTGGTGCCAAAGATCAGGAGGCAGAGCTGGGGATCTTTTTGGCTGCACAGAAACTGAGAGGGGCAAAGGCGCTGCTTGTGCAGCTGCGAGGGCAAAACTTACCCTTCCTTTAAACTACAGCTAGAAACTGAAAATGGGATGGATTGGAGAAGGTTCCAATCAGAAATGTCATAGAGAACAAGAACAGCATTAAGGATATGAATGGATCTTTGCTGTCTATGGGAAGAAAGGGGCTGGTTCCCTCTCTTAGTTTTGCCACTGACATGGGATCCTATATTCACTTCAGAGGATATTTCAGATTTCTGACTGGATTTTCTCTGACTTTTGGTCTTTGAAGCAGATGGAACCAAACAGTGAAGAAGGTTTAATTTCTTAGGGTTGCTTAGTTCCCATTGTTGGAGTACACAGGATTTCATCCTCATTCTCAGGGAGCTGATGGAGCCATGGATGGAGTCAAGGCGGTGCTCTTTGGTAGGAGAACAACAAAACACCATGATTTCCTGATTTCTCATCATGTGATTTAACCACTGGGTAATTTTTTTTTTTTTTATCTGGGAGGTTTTTGGTTTTTTTTTAAATGCCAAACCCACACTCTTAATTTTCAAGTGACAGAGATTTTGATATTCAAAGAAGAGCTGAAAGCAGGAATCTTCACCCCTTCTCAAACACAGGTTTAATTCTTTCCTCATCGGTATTCATACAGCATCAAATGGGTCTCCATAAATGAGAAGGAGAGTGAATAAACAGCACATTTGTTTGGGGCAGAGATCAGAGGGGGAAGCCTGGGAAGGTTTAGTGAGGGGTGAGCGTGGCACAGCTTCCATGGAGACAGGCAAACAGCCCCATTGATCGCACAGCCTTTGTCCCCAGCACAATGGGCAGCCCCAGAGCAGGGACACTGCAGAGGGGAGAGCTTGCAAAGAACTGGACCTTAAAGTAATGGCCATGACTAATTGGCTTTTAATTGGCTCTCCTGTATTGTTATGGAAACATGGAGCTGCAGGAAAACCCACCTGCTTCTGGTGCTGAGCAAATCTTGGGCTGAAATAATTCCTGACTGATCATAAAATAACTCTGAGGAATTATTAACTTCCCATTCACAGACCTTTAACTCGTCTCTCTTAGAGACTCACTTGGAGCAGATCAAACACTGTGGCAGTGTGTACAATGCCCTGGGTGTAGTTATACTCAGAGCTGTATTTTATTTTTGAAGTGCATGACTTGCGGTTTTTAACCAAAATGAGGTGTGATTTTTATTTTTGTACTGTTTTACCTAAACTGTCAGAGTTCAGGGAACTCAGAATGGTTTCAGATTTGGCTTATCCCCTGCAGGGATTTAGATACTTTAGAAGGTGTGCACATTTTTGAATTATTTATGACTTTTAATTTACTGTTGAGATTAAATATGTTTTCACACTGAGTGTCTGTGGGTTTCCTGAATACATCTGCCTCTGGTTGGTGCTGTGAGCTCCTCTCCAACAGAAATCCTATGAATGAAATTTCTGTGATCAACCCAGATGCTTAATCTCAGCTTTTAAATAGCTTGATCTGTCAGGCATTAAAGATAAATGCTTAAAAGAATGAATATTTAGTGGCTGTAATAAAGATGACTAAGTATCCTGGCTTTATACGGGTAGTTATAAAGTATAGTTATAACTACAACCATAATGGTTATAGTTCTGGCAGGTTTCCTGTTATTGGCTGATGATTTTCATTTTCTTGCCAAAATCACCATCCTCTAGAAAAAAAATCATTGAACTGCTGGCCATGTGTTTTCTGGCAGAATCCTTCCATCTCCCTGCAGATTGGACACGAGCAGGCAAATCCTGCAGTGGGGCAGAACTGGGCCTTGCTGTCCCTGCTGGGGTGACTTCAAGCACTTCTGAGCAGCACAAACCTTTCTACAGACATTATAAAGTCACAGAATGGAAATGTGCCTTTTGTTGTCCTCACTGTCCTGTTCCGAAAACAATCTGAGCTCAGACTGTTTGAGGGAAACTTTTTCAGAAATTAGCTGCTCAGCTCTTTATTGTTCATTTGTCAGCTGTTTCCTTGCTGCTCTGTTTCTTAAAATCAGAGACCATTAGAGAAATGTGTTTCCTGGGTGTTCTATTGGACATTTTTGATTCTCTCAGATTTAGATTCAAAGATCTTCCATTGCACATTGCTCTGCCATGCCATTTGAGCCAAAGGCCCTGCAATCCAAATGTTTCTTAAGCTGATCTTTTAAGTTTCAGGTGAAAAAGAATAACACAAGGACCTTTAGAAATCCATTTACTTCTATTTCCATTGTCTGTGTTTAAAATCACATTCCTCTCTTATTTCTGGAGAGAGGTTTAAAATTGGATTCAAAGCACAGCCCTAAGAGCTGCATCTTTCATTGGTCTGGGCAGGGAATGGAGGGAATCTGACCCTCTTGGTGGAAAACACAGATGTCAGGATGGTGTTACCTGGTGCAAACTCTTGTGTTTTAAGTGTATTTGGGTTTTTTGAAGGTTCTCAACTCACAGGATGTCCAGAGGTTGCCTTAACCCCTGGAGCACAGACATTACAATGTGGCTGTGATTTGTGAAATCCCAGTCTGTTTTTCCTGTGTGACCTTTGCCTCCCCCAAGACTGGGAATGAATGATTTCTGTGGCTGGACAACAGCTTTAGAGAGAAGGAAACTTCTGCTGGGAGGTTCTTTTCTCATCTATTGCAGAAGCCAAAGCTACTCGCTGTTCCTGTGAGGAAGAGGATTGTGCTCATGTCTCTGCCAGAGACAGTCCATAGTGTTAGGAAAATTACTTTAATTAGGCTTTCTGAACATAATTACCTTCTTGTGTGCAAATAATAACTGGGTCCTGTTTTTATTTTTTCATGGACTTTGAGACTATAGAGCGTGAGAACTGCAGTGATCCATGGGATCATGGAAGTGACCACTTGTGTGGTTTGCTCTGAAACATCAGTATTGGGAACCTTTAGATCAGTCAGAGGGAGCACTGAAAACTGGCAGAATACTTTGAATATATACTCTTTCTAGTCTGGCATATTATATTGTGATGAAGAGCATACTGAAAACCTGATCATGCCTTTTCAACATATGAGTTAAAGCCACACTTGCAGTTAAATTAAATATCAGTTAAGATAAAAATGCATTAGGCAAGGCCCACCTAAGTACAAAATAGGGGCTTTTATGCATGGATACACACTCTACATACATAAATCTCTTACCAATAAATGCCTGTGGAAGCTGAATTAAAACTGCCCAGGCAGGTTTCATTCTGGGACTTACAGAATACATTCCTTTCAGCTCTGCAAAGCAGCTCAGAGTCTCCAAGTCTCACTGTTTGATTTCCTTCACCTTTGGCCTTGAAACTTTAGTTGAACCATTCTTAACAAATTTAGGCTGCTCCCTGGAAGACATTTGATAATTAGGCTAAATAGATGGAGTAATTACTGTGTTTTTCTAAATTTTCTAAATCCTGCACCTAGCAAGGTGTCTATTGGATGACAATAGTGCTTGAGGGTATCCTTGCTGGACCAGGCAGCTCTTTGCTCTGTGGGGTATTTTGTGGGGAATAGTCACTGCAGTATCCAGCAGAAACATACATCACTCTGGAATTACATTATTCAGATATGCCTGCCCCCTGATGAATTCTTTTGTGGCAAAATGAAGGAAATGCTTTCCAGATGTTCTTCTACTGGAATAAAGAACTCCTTTTCCTGCTAGCTCAAAGTTGATATTTGCACTGGAAGTTTGGATGCTCACAACACACACCCAAATAAAGCTGGACAAATTCAAGTTTTACTTGTTCTTGATTCAATTATTAGCACAAAAGATCTTTGCTAAAGCTTGCACAAGTTTTCTTTGAAGTCTGACTTAGAAAGAAACCTCGATTCCATTTTCCTTCTCATCTTGGAATTGGAAGTGATGAGCCATTGTTCCTCCTCATCTGTTACACAGCTCTGCTCTTGAATTTCCCTTCCTTCCACAGTGGAACAATTAATTTGGTATAACTGAAGTTTGTGTCAAGTTGGCAGTACCAGAATTATTCCAAAAGCCCACAGGACTCTACATGTGGACTTTGGGGCTTATGCTAAACTGGTGAAAAACTGGTGAAAAATCTCTCTGTGGCCATTTTTGGGGATCTGCCTTTAGCCCAGTCCATAGGGAATAGCAGCAGAGGCATGTGGGAGCAAACACAGACACACCTCCACACACCCCTGCCAGAATTGCCTGGAAACAGTCTGTTTGTCCTTCCTGCTTTTCAAACTTAGATTTTTAGAATTCTGTCTCTCCCAGTGGAGTTTACAGAAATATGCTTGAAAGCCTACAATCAACAACTAATAACTAAAATATTGTGGCATTCTAAGCACTGACAGCTCTACCCAAGGCACTTGACATAAAGCACAGAAGCAGAGAAAGCAGAGCTGTGATCTGTGGATCATTTCCTTCTGCCATAGCTGTGTAACCACCCACAGCCTCGTGTGTTCCCTCACGTAGACGTGTGCTGTTTAATCCCCAGGAATCTCTCTCTTATCTCCTGTGTGTCAGTAAAAATCAAATGTCCAGGGAGCCTTTTAATGCCTCCCAGAGAGAGAAGTGTTCTTCCTAACAGAGTCAGGGGGTACTCAGCAGCAGGGTGAGGATCCTACTGAATTCAGCTCTGAAAGCTTCAAAATGTGCCAAGCTGTGTTTGATGTCTGCAGAACTGCAGCTCTCACTGAGTGTGGCACAGACTCGGAGAGCACCTCCTTACTGGTGCGTCAATTCCTTTGGGATTTATTCCAGCACCTCACAGATTTAGAGCCTCATGGATTTGGAGTGACAGAAGAGGAAGATGGCTCATTTAACAGCACAGAGTGCCTTCAGCTGGCTGGGAGTTATTTCTGAGCAGGTCTTCCTGAGCATTTGGGAGAATCCAGCAGGACTGTGTGAGGGGAGGAGCTGGCAGCACCAGTTTTGCATCCAGGTGGGATATTCCTTAGGCAGTTGTCCAAAGGGCTGTTGGCCCTGCAGGTTCCCAGTGCTCCCACAGGAGAGCTGTGCTGGGGATGGTGCTGAGCAGAGGAGCAGGAGGCTCTGGGAGCCCTGAGGTGTCAGAGGTGCCCACTTTCCCTGCTGGGAACATGGGGAAGGCGCAGCTTCCACCGCCTCAGATCCTGGCTCAGGAAGCACCAGCAATGACCTCAGCCCGGTGTGTTTGCTGTTTGTGAAAACATCCTCACAGCTTCAGAGAGTGCTGCTCTCTACCAGATCCCCTGGAGCCCTGTGTGTTCCTTCCATCTAAGCTCTGTGCCTGCTGTTTTGGTGTCTTTTGAAACAGATTTAAGTTTCCTGAGAGCAGCCTGTCCTTTGCCTTCTCAAAGTATTGTTCTGGTAGGTGGCTGTGAAAAGTAACTCCTGAACTGATTCACAGAACTTCTCAGAATATTCTGAGTTGAAAGGAACT
This sequence comes from Lichenostomus cassidix, assembly GCF_008360975.1. Lineage (NCBI taxonomy): Eukaryota > Metazoa > Chordata > Aves > Passeriformes > Meliphagidae > Lichenostomus > Lichenostomus cassidix. The sequence goes on from NC_139493.1 coordinate 18,574,920, forward strand.
CACAAGGATCAATCTGAAGGGAATGGTCCAGAGTGGGGTCAAACCCACAACCACTATTAGCAGCAATGCTCTGACCAACTGAGCCAATCTCAGGGTCAATTATTTTCCTTTGCAAATATTTAGTAGTTACTTGCCATTTCATAGAGACCAGAAAACGCTGCCCAGTGATTCTGCATTTATTAGGATCCTAGTTGTGTTTTGACAGCAGTAATAGCAACTTCTACTTTGTCTTTTGTTGGTCACGTGGTTGAACAAGACACATTTTTGGGAGGTCAAGAAGCCAACGGCAAGAGTGTGACATGGCAGATTTAGCTGCTCCCTGTGTGTAGGAACTGATTTCCAGTAGTGTTCAGCACTGTGCCTCATCTCCCTTCTCCATGGCTGCATCTCTGCTTGTCTCAGCAGCACCTCCTGTTTCTCTGAACCTCAGTCCTAGCAGGTTTGCATTGGATTTATCACCAAATTCACTCAAACTTATCTAAGCTCAAACTCTACACAGAATCTTCCGTACTGCAGCAGAACACTTAAGCAGGTGCATAATTTTAGCCACTTATGGCATCTCACTGACATAACCCAGCTTAATTAGAGTTTAGCTTCACTGTATTGGTTGCAGTCCTTACATAAATAAGATTACACACCTCCTTAAATGTTTTGCTGAATAAAGATTTCAGTATTACCCTTTTCAAATAGTTCGTTCCATCCAAGTTCAGCTTATGGGTTACACAAGTTCATTTACAGCTTTCCCCAAGCTTTTGCTTTATAGGCTGTTTTCCAGCTTCTGTAATATGATTAGACTGTATTTATTCCCATGATGGTTTAATAGCATAAAATCATGATTCATAAGGGGCTTAGGCAAACTTTAGTGCTCCTCTTGGAAGTTCTCCCCTCTCTTCTATCAGGTGGAATCACCTGGAATCTGCACGATGGCCATGTGCAACACCACTGAACACTTGCAGAAACTCATCATAAATTAATACAGATATTAAGTGGAGGGAAAACATGGGTATGAGCAACCTGTTTCTGTCTCTGAAAAAAGAGATGCCATAAATATGGGTTGCTGTATGAATGTGTGTAGCTCTAAGTTTATGGATGACCTCCAGTAGACCAAACGCAGCATTTCAAGGTACTCTAAGCTAAAATGATTAAGCAATTAGACTGTGGGGATAAACACACACTAAAATACATGGAAGAAGTGCAGCTTGGGCACACAGCAGGCCAGCAAAAACAGCCTGAAAATGCAATTGTGGGCGTATTAGCATTAGCTGGAATGTGTGGCCAAAATTACTGAAACATTGCTCAGATCTTGAAGGTTTCTCAGTTTTTGAAATGTTGTTGGAAATGCTGTAACTTTTCAAATTTTTTAGTTCATGATTTAAATTAACTTTTAATTAATAGTAACCAGTACATTAATTGCATGCAATGTGATAGTCTTAAATCTCTTCCAGTCAGCATTTAGCAAAGTTTGTTTTAAGTAGCAATTGTGGGAATACAGCTTGGGAAAATCACTGAAACTTGAAGTTTTGCTGTGCTAACCTTGATGTGCTTCGATGAGCAAGGTCTGGGAGAGAGAGATGTATTGTTGAGATTGGATACAAAAAGTGCAGAACTCATGGACCACAAGGACATTTTGCAGAAACCAGAAGATAAAGGAGCTAACAAAGGCTCAGTGTGTGCTGGAAAGACCCTAGTTGGGAAAAAAGATAAGAAAAGGACTGAAGAATAGAGAATAATTAGCACAAGAATAAAATATCAATAAAATCAATCAATAAAAGGTAAATTAAATCCTGACAGGAGCTTGCAAAGAACTGTAACTGACAAAAGGGCTTCTTTTGGCAGGACAAAGGAGCAGGTGGATTTTATTAAAATAACTCCCATTTCTCCTCCCTTCCCCACACTCACCCCTGGTTTTCTTCAGCTATTTTAACCGAACAAGCAAGAACCTTGATTGAGCAAGCAGGTGCTGCCCTGGAAATTGCATATAGATTATTTAACAGGGGTGTGAAAAACTGGAACAAAAGCACCTTCCACCCTGTAACAGTGCCTGAGGCTCAGTTTTCCTTTGAAAGGCTCAGCCATGCAGCTGAACTGCAGAGTTTGGGGAGGAAATATCACCCAGCTTCTGTCAGAAACCAGAAACAGACACTAAATTACGTTGAAATATGTTAAATGAACTTTCTACTTTCGTTTTGGATTTTCTACCTCCACAGTGTAAAAACTTCATGTCCAAAGCACACCAGAGTGACCTTAAATGTAATGAGATGATGCAAAACTCAATTTTGAGAGTGATTCTGTTTTGGCAGGTGTGTATTTAAGGTATTACAGGATGTACTAACATTAGGCTATTCAAAAGGAACATTCTGGAGGTAAAATCTTTAATCCTACATGGCTCAGTGCTACTGTTTTACCCCCTGGACCCTGGCTGGGGTTATGTGGCCATCACAGGCTGCAGGGCAGAGCTAATAAATGAGGTGAAGGAGAGAGATGGACATGGTTAGTAGGAAAATTCCTCATGGAGAAGTTGGGTAAACAGGATTCATCTTTTCCCAGTCAATATTATTCTAACAAAATGCTTTGGCTCTTTGCTTCTTTCTTTTTTTTTTTTTTTTAAGTCAATGCTTAATTGCAGATTTTCCCCCATTATTGGAGCCTCTCCATGCAATATCCCCATTCCTCTGGACACTCCCACAGGTATTTAGAAACAGATACTTCCTCTTGTTTTCATTGAGCTTCCTCAATAGATTTCCACAGGAAAAGAGGGAAATCTGCATGAAAAACAGGAAGCAGTTCTCAGAAGCTTTCTGTAACCAGCACCAGGAGGAAGACTTAAAATAAATGCGGTTGTTTGAAGCACTAGGTGATTCTAGTTGTATTATCTGATGTAAAAACAATGATTAAATTTAACATCACAGGGCTGTGGTAGAATTAAAAACCTCAGGTGTTTATAAAATATATTTAGCTTTTCATTGTAGTTGACAGTAGGTGACCAACATTGAAATTTCTGCAACCAGGTTTTTACACTGCATTTTCTATTTTCACTTGACTGCCCTGGGCAACACTTTTGGAAAACTTCCCATCTGTCTCAGTCTTGGATGGCATCCCAAACTTTCTAATGCTGATCCCATTCTTCTTGCCCCCAATATGAGATTTAATTTTTTCCCTCAGCTTTTTGACATTCTATAATTCAGTTTCAAATCCTTAGATTTATGCATTCGAAAGGAAAGACAGGTCCAGATAAAGTTGGGTAAAATCTGACACGCAGAAATATTTGTCAATTAAAACCTCCCAGAAGTTTGGCACTGATCCTTTCTGATCCATCTTCAAACTCCCCCAAAGTTCCAAATATTACGGAATGGTTGTAGATTTTACTGTGAGCACTGAAAAGGGAGGGGGAATTTGTAATTCTCCACCTTAAAAGCAAGTACAGTCACACTAGAAAAATGTTCCAGTTCATAGCTGGCTGCATTGGGAAGCTTCTTAGGCTATGGAGTGTGAGGTAGTGGCACATGCCCATCAAAAAAGGGGATATAGTATGTGGGATGACAATTTTTGAGGGAGAAACTCTTAAATTTATAAATCCTTCAAAGGAAATTTGACTTTACTTTTACTGTCACTTTCTACAGTTCATTCAGAAAGAAGAAGATGGATATGGCCTTCACAGTGTGTTGTTTGCATTTGAAAACTTAGGGATAATACATTCTGTGCTCATTTCTAATACAGAAAATGATAAGAAATGAAAGCAGAGGATGTTTCTGAATTGCACTGCTAGCCTTTAGCAATTAGACACATTGTGTTTCAAGAGATATTTGAAACAAAAGTTAAAATCCTCACAATGCAAAAGCATCTGAAACAAACTCTCCTTTATCCACTCTGCTCAGCTGGCAGTGCTGCTGGTCTGATTTCTAAAGCCATAGCAGCAACACCTCGGAATTTCATGGAAACATTTCACATTGTACTGTTTGAAGTTTCCATCAGAGCGAGTGCAGAAGGCTTTGGGGATGTGAGAGTCCCTTTGAGGTCACAGCACAGAAACAGCAGAGATGTGCTGCAGAGCTCTGGGCTCCTTTTAGCTCAGCCCCACGAGAAAGCTGCTGGGGTTGGTTTGTTGCTTGAGCTACAACTATTGAAAGCACTGATGTTTGTCAAGAGACTGTTTCATCTGAGAGAGACTAAACAAACCAACAGCAGAGGCTTTGGAGTAAATGGAGATATTTCTTAGTTTTGTTTTTTGTAGACACTTTAAGCAACTAAATGGGGAAAAAAATCAAATACAAAAAATCAATACAGTCTGTGCAAAGTGCAATATTGTTGCAGTGTTAAGCCTGAGATTCATCAGCAGAGTCCTCTTCTCCCTCCAAACCATTATTTATGGTTCTTTAAAAGCTCCTGATTACTGTGAGTCCAAGCAATCAGTGCAATCTTTCCCTGCATGAATGTTTGCTGCCCTGTGATGTGCTGGAGCTGAGAGAGGCTCTGAGAGTGGATTTCCACACCCTGCACTGCTCAGCCTGGCAGGAACAGCTAAAGGTGGGATTTACCATGCTCTGCCTGCCTTTTGCATTGTAAATTCCTCAGAGCAGGGCAGGAGTACATTAAGCATCATATATCTGGAGGGTCATTAAAAAAGCTGCTGGCAGTAAATGGAGCCAGCTGTAGGTTTATGTCCTCCAAGGATTAATGACAGCATCCCATGAGCATGCACAGGTCTGCTTTGCATTAGCAAAGGCTCATTGAACTGCATTGATCCTGCCCAGAACTGGGGGAGTGAGGAAAAATACTGCTATTTTCAGGGCTCTTTTCCTACTGGGAATAGAAAGGACTTTCATTTCAAATGTGAGGGCCACTATTAATGCTGGTTTGAGATGTGACAGGCTCCAAATCTGATGAAGGGTCAAAGCCAGCAAAAAAAACCTAACTGGTGCAGAAATTTGATTTTCTAGCAGAAGCATTTGTTTAAAATGCCAGATCGTTCCCAGATCTCCAGTTAAAACCCAAACACATCATTAGGAACAGGAAGAAAGGATATTCCACATGCAGATCTGTTTCAGATGACTTCTCAAGCATATCATGTCCCAGTGGCTCCAGCAGCCTCCAGGTGTGAGCACCAGAGATGGGCAGAGAGCATCTCCTGGTGACACTGCTGGCACCTGCTCCAAGCATTGGTATTCCAACACACTTCTCAGAATAATGGGAATTTAGGCTCCTGGGTCCATAGCAGTGCAGAAGAAACACAAGGTATAAGTTCCCAGTACCCCTTAAACCATGCAGGATCAGAGGTGACTCCAGAGCATGTCCTGATGTTTAGGCAAGAGTTTAGCAAAACCTTGGGCTGCAGCAGAGCTTCCAGGCCTGCCTTTATTCCAAAATAAATTCCCAGACAATGGGATTCTGGGAGATGTTGCTGCATTTTCCCACCAGGCTTGAGCAGGATTCTAGGAAATGCGTTTTTCTGGCCGTGTGCAATTTGACATGGACAGTGTGCTGTTATTCAGTTGAATATTCTGCATTTCCTGATGCAGTTGATGGCTGGATGTGGGACTGGGAGCTGGGCTGTTCAACAAGAGCTGCTCCCCTCCTGTGCTGCTGGTTGGGGTAACTCATGGACACAGATGGAGACAATTCCAGGATTGTTCCCTGAGCCTTCCTTTCCTTGCTAACTCAGCAGAGCCATCCCATTTGAAATTCTGGGCTCTGTTATTTCTGCAATTTGGTTTTCAAAACCAGGGAGGAGAGTCCACAGTGACACCATTGCTCATGAAATGATGAGGTTGCACCTCATCTAAAAAGGCTATTTGCAAATTAAATTTGTTTGCCTTTGTTCCAAGAGTGGGATTAGTTGGGTTTTGTTACTGTTGGTTTCTGTGAGGAAAACTGGATTTTGGACTACAGCTATGCTGGAGCTGCTCTCATTGACTTCTCATATCACTACATAATTGCAGAAGAAAATGTAGAAAAATCTCAACATGAGAGAGAGCCCACTGGTGTGGGCAGGATTTCTGTGACTTACAGGTGTTAATATCAGTGTGACTTTCTTGATAACTCAGGGTGGGATTGACACTTCTGTGCTAAGCAAATTGTAAATGAATCCTGATGTATTCTTTAGGCTCAAAACCTGGCAGATCAAACAGGGTTTTATCTCCACTCTGCTAGAGCTGCTATCTCAAAGAAATGGATTTTTTTCCTGTCTTTCCCAATGCCTATGTAAAAAGCAAAAAAGTCAGACTAAGTTGCAGGAGGGCTGAGATCTCCCTGTCAGACTAAGTTGCAGGAGGGCTGAGATCTCCCTGTGCAATCCTAAATCCATTGACATGGCTATAAAGGGATGGAATCACTCCCTAAATGGAGCATTTGCAGCATTCATGAACACCCTGATCACAAAGGTGTCCTTGTTTGCCCACTCTCCTGTCAGATACCAGCTTGTGTGTCAGTAAATTGAATTATTAAATGTTTACAGAGAGCCCCAGAATGATGTGACATTCACCTCGGGCCAGTTTTTAATGCACCCCAAAATAGCAAAGACAGGTTTCTGAAGGAGTGGTTTGAATTTTAGAAGTGACCTGAAGAAGAGGTTGTTTATAAAGCTGAACGAGGAGCCAATTATTATTGGGATTTTCAGCTGCTCCTGGAATAAAAATTGTGATCAAATTTCTGAACCTTCTCAAACAGAAATAATCCCCCAAGATGGAGCTTCATCATGTAGAACTCAAATTTGATATAGAGAAAATGATATCAGGGCCTTGATTTAAGCCTCTCAGAGCCTGCTTTGAGTACAATTCATGATGTTACATCTCTATTCCATATAACAACAAGCTACAGAAATCCAAACTAAATGTAAGGCTTGCAAAAATGTATTGATCTTCAAATGGCTACAAGAAGAAATTAGGAACAATATGCCTGGAGTTTCACCTTGCCCACTGTCCTGTGTCTGACAGGGAGCTACGGTGGTGCTTCAATGAAGCAAAGAGCAATTTTTTGCTTCAATAAAGGCACAGAGCAATTTTTTCCCAGGTCCCAACAATCAGTATTTTGAAATTTACACACACACGATGCAGATGGACTTCTGTGATATTTTAATTGACATAAAAAGCTCATCCTTATAGACATGTGGCATCTTCTCTGAGTATTTACAGTTTCTCCATTTCCCAGAAGCATATTATTAATTTTGACAGCATTATTGCTCCCCATTGAGGACAATCCTGTTGTGATTAAATTGTGTGGAGTGTCCATTTCCCTTCACTGTTGCCTCTCTTTGCACACCAGAGTGAGCAATCAAAAGGTTCCGAAGGTCTTTTAGGGGATTAAAAATAGAAATTGTCTTTACTATTTCCAAGCTCTGTCCATGGTTACATCACAGTGAATTGGAAATACACATCTGGGCAGACTAAATTTGTTTGCAAATAGCCTTTGTTCCAAGAGTGGGATTAGTTGGGGTTTGTTGGTGTTGGTTTCTGTGAGGAAAATTGGATTTTGGACTACAGCTATGATGTAGCTGCTCTCATTGACTTCTCCTGTCACTACATTATTGCAGAAGGAAATGTAGAAAAATCTCAACATCCATGAGATGCCACCTGAAAGATATTTCCTGTGTAACCATTTCAAGCCTTCCAAGGATTCAGTGCCTGCAACTCTTAGATTTTTTAGGTTCTGTCTGTTTAGTTTTAAACAATAATTCGAATGACTGTATGCTCCTGGGAGGTGCATCTTCCATGGACCCTCTGGATTTCCTCCCTTCCCGAGGCTGATGTGGCTGATGGAGATGTGAGACCTCCTTGTCTCCTACTGCCAAGAGCTGCAGCTAGCAGCAGTGATTGTCCCCTCTCCAAACTACCCCTGATGTCCCCAAGGGATCCTCCAGCCTCTATAAAAACTGCTGAAATCACAGTAACATCATTTTGAGGCAACACATTTGTCATTTCTCCTACAAGATGTATAAAACCCAAATAAAATCTTACAGTCTGCCAGTGCAGACCTCAGATGAGCTCAGCTGGTGTAGGGGCTCATTTCCTGAGCAATCACTCTGGAATCCACATTTAGGTTGCTTTAATCAAATTCTTTCTCATTCCTCATGGGTCTCTGACCACCTGGAAAGTGCTCTAAGGATTGATTTTAGCATCATATATAAAACCTACCAAAAACACACATAAATTTTAGTAGAGCAGCATGTGCTGTTATGTATTTGTATTTTTTTGCCAGCACAGCATCAATGACAATGGAAAAAAAGTTCCTTAAGTTAAAAGTTCAAAACAGTCCATAAAGGAAAACTTATCCCATTCCCTGGTGGGGATTAGACCTGCAACTTTGAAATCGGATAAAACGTGGTTTATTTTTAAAAGCTGAATTTCCTGAAGAGGAAAACTACAATGCAATGTTTAAAAACCTGATGAGTTCTCCTTGTAGGATAGAACAGTTCAGTGGGAAAGGACTGACAGTCATCATCTAGTCCAAGTGTAACTCTTCCAAATCAGTGTTTGCATTTAAAGTTGTGTGTATTTGATATTCACAATGGAGTTCTCTAGAATTCACAGCACATAGCCTTCTCCAAGACATACATTGATGTGAACAGATTTTAAATGAGATTTTTCTTAATAATCTAACCGGAAAATTTCATCATGCTCCTTTATCATATAGACATTTATCTAGGACTAAAATATTCAGGATACAGCCTGTGTTTTAAATATTTGGTTCTGGCAAGGACAGTGTAACCTCTATGATAAGAGATTTCTGAAAAACAAACTTGAATGTCAGGTTGAAAATATTTGTAAGTCCCTGACCAGGGTTGGACAGTACAAAGTAATAAGATCTGTTACACAGAATTATCTTCTCATGTAAACCACCATATTTTTCTGGTGACATGAGTTGTTACAATGATTGAAATAAACCTGATAGTACAGTTTGAGTAGTTGTAGAATATGTAGAATAAAATCCCACTGCTGTGGGAGCAGGGGCACTGCTGAAAATGCAGCTCCTTGTATTCCTAAGCAGGGCTGGTGGGGTGAGTTTGGAGTGAGGGCTTTGCTCCTGTTTGAAGTGAATAATTCAAGGGCTGAGAGTGCCATGCAGGTAAAAATTCCTTCTGTTCCATCTGCCTGAGCTTTGTGTTTTACAGCACAGCTCTCCTGTCTGCTTCCTCTCCATTTGTGGAGTCAGGCTGTTCTTATATCCTTGGAGGAGTTCTGAAGGAAGACAGGATTCCCCATTAATACTCCATTCTTTTTTTCAATGAGATAAAATGTTGTAGTTCTATCTCAAGACTACCTGGACTGAAATGAGAAAAATCCCTCTTTCCAGGGATACAGAACAGCATTTTCTCTGCCTGACAGTCCCAACAGGGTGTGAAAAGCAAGTCAGACCTGCTTTATGTGCAGAGAGAGGTGAGGCACTTGGATGTGCCTCACCTGGTGAATGATACCACAGAGATCATTGAGCAGAATCTTTAATATTGGATGTATTTGCACACATCAAGCAGCTTGGAGCAAAGTGAGGCAATGTGAACAGAGAAATCCCAGTGTATGTCTGAGACAGCCAGCTGCAAACAGCATGGAGGCCAAATGAATGCAAATATCAAAATATATATTTTATTTGTGATAAACACTGAATTCTGAAAATGCTCTGCTTGCCCCCAGGCTATGCTGAGAACCTCTGGACCAACACCCTTACAAATGATCTTTTTCAATTATGAGGGGAAATATTTGCTGTGCCAGCATGTCAGAAACACTAAGCCTGGCTTTTCAGATTAAATGTGGCTGTAGGCACGCAGGGCTGAAAAGGCTCCTGGCAATATTGGTGTGGCTGTCTCTCCCACAAAGGCTGACATCTCCATTGAATGGCTGTGCTGGTTCCCAGCCCAGCAGGAGCTCCTGGGCTCTGAATGCACAGGAATTAAGTGATTGGAGACTGGACAATAGGCATCCAGTCAGGACACGGCCAGAAAGGGAAAGCCTGACCTAAAGGCAGGGACTTGTGCAGGGGTTTGTCACACCAGATCTTGGCTGGACTCTTCAGCCATCTAATCCTGTATCCTACTCATTGTGTCCCCCAAGGAGAAGCTTGTGAGGGGTGTGCAAGAAATCCTCTGAGAGGTTGCTAAGGGGGAAGTTTGGGCTAAAGCTGAGAGTCAGAGATTTCCCCAAATTCTAGCTAAAATCCATCACTGTAACTCATAAATTCTTTTTACCAGAGAAATAGTTAATCCATTTGAAATCTTACTAATCTCCAGGTATCAGTGGTATTTGTGCATCTGAATGAGAGGTTACAAAAGGATTAAACAGCATCTCTAAGTTAGTAGTTCATCTTAAAGGTGATTGCAGGACCAGTAACTGATGTGGGTAAGAGCTGCCTTCTGCGGTCATAAAAATTGCTTTTTCAAAGGGGAAATTGATGTGAAGGGAAAACTTCCAAAGCTATGGTCAGGGCTCAGCTTAGGGCATGGCTCCCCTGAGACTAAGACTAAAGGTGAGGTGAGCTTTGTTCTCAGAGCTGTGACCTTGGACTCCTGCAGATGAAGCCAAGGTGATGTTAGAGACCCTGCTGAAATCAAACCCTTCTTTTGTCATTTTATGTCTATTAAAGGCTCAAAGACAATCCCTACAGATCAATTTCCCCTGCTCTTCATGTTTTGGGTGCATCCTTAGTCCTCCCCTGGCCTTTCACTGCAGCATTTCAGTAATTTCCATGGTGACTCAGGTGGAGATGTCCTCTTTCTAAGATTTTGCCAAGTGTTTTTTTAATTGGCATTTTAGGTACTTTCCCAATCTGTGTAAGGTGTCCTTGAGCTCAGCCCTGTGCAGGAAGGTGTCCCACAGCTCGTGGGGCACCTTCAATAAAAATCACTTTATTTTCTCTCTGCTTTGAACCTGCCTCTTGTTCATGAGCTGACTCACAGTTTCTGTGCTGAGAGACTGAAAATTCTTCCCCATTCATCTTTGGGATGAACATTTTACAAACCCATTTCACATCTCTCCTCAGCTATCTCTCTTTCACATCTGAAAGTAGCTAAAATAATTTCCACGCTTTTTTTCACATTTGTTGCCTTTTCAGTGCTTCTTCCAGTTTAATTGGTTTAGGTGAAAGGATTGTGAGTTTCCTTGTTCTGATAGAGGTGTTCTGGGAATGTGCATAATTATCTTCCTTGTATTGTTCTCTATTCCCTTTGTAATACATTTTAATATTATATTTGCTTTCCTCCCTGCAGCTTAATAACTGAATAGATACATTCTTGGAGTTATAAAGCTCAAAGATATCATTCTTCAGCAGTTGCAATAAACTCTGAGTTCATTACTGTATCTGTGTCACTGAAGATGGAAGGGTTGTTTGAGGCTGGTTTTGGTTTTTTACCTCCAAAAATGAAACTGATTTAATTTATGTGGTACCTGTCACCATCCCATCCCTCAGTGTCCTAAGATCATTCTGCAGTTCTTCACAGATGATCCTGGTTTTTCACATCTTGACTGAGAGATTTTTCAATTTTTATTTTCAGTATGATTTTAAGTAAAAATCAAGTGATAATCACAATATTGTAGCTTTCCTTACCATGTGGAATAAAGCATATTTTTCCAAATAAAACGCAGCTCAAACAATACACGTTTCCAGACTGCCAGTCATGGCTGAAATTAGGATAAAGCCAAAGTTAGGTATCCAGCTTCCCCTCAGTGGATATTCTGATCTGAACCCAAGCTTTGTGATTCAAAGGCACTTTAAGTGGAGACATGAATCAAATTACTGAGCTGGAACTTCACTGCTTTTAGTTCCAGAGATTAGTTCAGACTCACCCCAGAATGATGCTCCCTTCTGCAGTGTTTAATGAGACAGAAACAACCTGATATATCCTGGGGTTTAACAGCAGACAGGGCACAGCTTTTAAAGCAGAGATGAATCTTTTAAAATATAAAATCTAGAATGCATTTACAATGCATGTCATCCACTAAGTACATTACCAGTGTGTGCAGTAGGAATTTGTTTAATTGAGGAGGGTGGGGAAGTCCTTTAAATTTAAGGATACACAATGTAAGCCACATAAGCTTTTTTACACCTGTTTTATAGCACTCACCTCTGACCTGGCACTTTATAAATTATATTCTGGGCCAGATCACAGGTTTACAGTTTCACTTACAAAGAACTGGAAAAAATAATGCATTTTTTGTGAAGCTTGGCAAGGCAGTGTTTCTTCCCAAGGTCCTGGGAGGACTTTTGACACTGACAAGTTGCTTCATTCTAAGCTTGGTTAAAATACAAACCAAAATTCAAAAGCATTGGCTTGCTTAACTCCACCACAAACAATAAACCCCTGAAAGTCAACTCAGGTCTCTATATGTTGAACTGATGGATGATTTTAAAACAATGCAGGACGTGGTTTACTTTCTGTATTTCAGCAGCTCTCCCAGTTCACATTCATCTTGCCCATTGTGAGCTGCTACACCACTCTCCCTCCAACGCAGAACTTCATTAAAATTAGCCATGCTTGTGCCAGCATTTACCCTTGATTTGAGCATTCCTGCAGGCTGCCTGAGAACATTCAGGTCCCCATGACAAGGACAGCCCTGTGCTGCTGTGATGAGCACAGGGACATGTCCACACAGGAGCCTCCCCGGCACGATCAGGGCTAGAAAAAGGAGGGATTTTTGCTTTGCAGGCTGCAGCCTCTGCCCCAGGAGCTGAATTTACCCCAAACTGAGCTGTGCCCGCCTGGCCTGTGCCCCAGGAGCTGAATTTACCCTGAGCTGTGCCAGCCTGGCCTCTGCCCCTGGAGCTGAATTTACCCTGAGCAGTGCCAGCCTGGCCTGTGCCCCTGGAGCTGAATTTACCCTGAGCTGTGCCAGCCTGGCCTCTGCCCCAGGAGCTGAATTTACCCCAAACTGAGCTGTGCCAGCCTGGCCTCTGCCCCATCCCAGCCCCGCGGTTGTTCTGTGCAGCTCCATCACTCCCTGCACGCTTTGATTTCAGCTCCCACTCCCGGGTCAGCGAAGGGCTGGAGGGAGGAAGGATGAAAGCAGTGATGCTTTGACAGCTCCTTTGTCATGGTAAGGAGCAGAGCTCCCTCTGCCCCTCCTGCTCCCCACAATTTTCCCTCTTCAGAGCAGGAGAGCCGCGGGCCCAGCGCTGCCCTCAGGCCCTGAGCAGACAAACCCGAGCGCTCAGGGGGTCCTGTGGGCTCTGCTCTGCTCAGGGCTGATTTGCTGCTTGTTTCCTGGGTATAATGACAGGTAAATGTGGATTAATGGAATTAAAGGTTCGGCTTGAGGACATGAGGCAGCAAAGCATCAATGACTTCCTGGTGGTTTGTGCTCCGTGAGTCATGTTGGCTCCGGAAACACAGAGCCATGAATTTAGCTGATCCGTGGGAACCTGACACAGGAAAACTCCCTCTGCTTGGGAGGGGAAGAAATAATCGCTGCCTTTCCAGCATCAATACTTTTCTGCTCTGAAAACAACATCATTTAATATAGAGGGAATTTGGATTATAAGCAAGGTGCACCCTAACTAGAAGAAAAGACTTTTGTTTGATACAAGATACTGCTGTTTGCAGCAGCAGGGCCTTAACTGGTGAGGCTGGAGAACTGCAATTTAACCATAAATCACTTTTAGTACTTTAAAACAAGTGCCAAGCCTTAGGGATTGACAGCCCCTCAAATTTATAACCAGTTCAGGTCTAAACTCTCAGGATCTTAGATCCTTAATGATGGGTTTTTGATGTGAAATCAAAGCTTAGATCATTCATATTCTGCACAGTACTCACCTAAAAAGCTTTAAACTTACTCAATTTTCAAGTTTCCTATTTGTAAATGCAGTTGAAGCATCCTTTGGAAACAGTAAATCATGATGAACTAAAATCCCCAAACCAAAGAGAGCAAAGCAGGCAGGGAAGGAGGGGAAAGGGAGAAAAGTAGCAAGTGTAAGATTGACAGCATAGGAATAAACCTGGTGCATAATTCTGCTGCAGAGAGATTAATCACAACTTCTCTCAGAGACACCAACCCCTGGCTACACTGTCTATTCAAAGTCAGTGTATTTACCCAGGAATATTCTGCCAGAGGTAGGAATATTTAACAGCTGGAAGACTTCTGAAAAACCCATCCCATTGCAGCCAGGGCTCCAGCAGCACAGACACAGCTTTACTGACAATATAAACTAAGAATGTTCTTATTTTTGGTTTTCTTATTCTTTTTACTCTGCTGAAGGAATTCTCCCTGGTGAATGTGGACAGCATTGGAAATTAAGCAGAACCGGGTACATTCATCAATGGAAACACAGACCTTTCAGACTAAGGACCAGCTTCCTCCTAACTTTTGCTTATAACAGTTCAAATATTTTTTTCTCTTTTGTTTTTTTGTTTGGTTGAATTAGAAATCTGAGCAAAAAATATTTTGTGACTAAGGAAACTGCCTCTTTCACATGAAACCAACGTGAAGTATTTAATTTCTTTTCTGTATCTTGAAGTGGTACTTTGAAATTTGATTTATTAATGTCATTCAAGGTGATGCCTCACCAAACACAGGTGAGCCCCCACCTGTCCTGTTGGAAATGCCACCCTTGCCCATTTGCTGGCACAGAAATGGGTAGCAAAACCTCCTCTTCTGCAATTTTCACAAGAATTGGCTTTGCTCTGATTGCTCATATTCGGGTAATTTTCTACCAAGCAGTGCCCCTTAGACCCACCAGCTCCAGGAGTGTGAAAATACTGCACTCAGAGCTTGGCTTCAACCTGACACTGCTGTGCTTTAAACTTGGCTGCCCTCACCCTGTGCAGCCCCAAACACTTTAATGTTCTGTGAGCTCATGCCAAGGACGAGCAATGGGGTCAAGTACAGAGAGTAAAGCAGAGCAGATGTGCAGGGAGCGCCAGATTTTTCAGTGTTATGATTAATGTGACACCATGAACCCTCCCTGAAACGTTCTGCTGAGAGCAGGGACCCTTCACCAAATAAAGCACAGGGCCTGATTTTTATTTCGCAGATTTATTGAAAGGTTTGGGTTCTTCCCGCTGAAATGTGACTCCCAACACTTGGCACCTCTGAAATGGATGATGTGTGCTGTGATGGCAATTAGCACTCAGAGCCCAAGCACCCTTCAGGGAATACTTTTCTCCTCGAACAAGGAGGGACTGCAGTCCGCAGTCAATCACAGACTCTGCACCTTAGATTTCAGTTAGTTTTAAGAAGTTTTCAGTAAGTTTTAAGAATAAGTTTTACAAATAAGTTTTAAGAAATGGTTTTAAGAATGATGCTGTGAAGGCTGAAGTTGTTTGTTCCACAGAATAAACTTTCCAGTGATGCCTTTATTCTGTTCCAGAATAAACTTTCGAATGATGCCTTGTGCTCGGAATTTGCAGCTGGCATTTACTGGCCAACTATTTCTTTTTTTACAAAGCACATTCCTATGTGGGATGGTGAACAGAACACAGGCAGCTCCTGGGATACAGATACCTGCAATAATGGTTAGATTTCAGTCCATGCTTTATGTTTTCAGTCTCTGAAGTTGAGCTGTAACTTTGTGATTCCTTAAGGACACAAAAAGATGAAATCTATTCATTTTCATCAGAATTTGACAATTTTTCAGATGGGTATTATGGAAAGTTATAAAAGTGAATAAAAATTCCCTTTTTTCCAAAGATAAGAAATGGTGTCTGAACTAAAGCCAGTCTCTTGATGTACTTTACAGCTTTCAGCTTTGCTTGACTTGAGCACACAGATAGGTTTCACATCTGGAATTGTGAAAATATCATAGAACTAGAGAGTAGTTTGGGTTGGAAGGGACCTTAAAATTAATCTTTACATCTTCAGGTGATCTTAAAGATTCCCTGCCCTAGGGGAGGTGGAACTAGGTATCCTGGATACCTAGATAAAAGATATCCCTGGATATCTCTTTTCCATAATAAAGGACTGAAGCAGATACTTTGGCCATCTCCTCCTCCTGCCTTCCTTCTTCCCCCACAACCTCAGTCTGTCTTTGAATTCCCAGTTTGGGATTATCTCAGGACAGAAATCTGTAAAATCATATCCATTTAATCCAAGTTTTATTTATGGTGCAGGACAATTTTTTTTCTGGTTTGAGGGCATCATTTTCCTTAGGATGTGACTGCAGTTTTCCTTAGGTTTTTTCAGGGGCTGCAGTTGTGAATAGCTGAGGTTCAGATTCCCAGGCAAACCCAGGGAAACGTGCTGAGTATCACAGAGACACCCCAGCCAGGCATGAGAGAGGCAAATACCAGCCTGGATTTGAATCCTGATAAAGCTGAAAGGATACCCAGGAGAATGAAGGGAAGGGAACAGCACAGCAAACATGGGCAGTGGTGCAGCAGGAGTCCCATACAGAACAAATATTTGCAGGGCTGCTGAGGAACTGTCCCTGGAAGTATAGAAATCATCCATTCTGTATTTCCTCACATCAGTGGTATTTATTAGCTCACCCCCAAGCCCCTCAGAGTCCAGGGAGTTTTAAATGCTGCTTGACTGGCAACCCCTGGCTGCCCCTGCTCCTGGCAGTGTCCTAGGGAACACCAGGGTGTTTAACATCTTTGGATCTTGGCTGTGCTGTCCTGAGGATGGGGCTGAAGAACTCAGCTTGGCTCTGCATCTGCATGTTCCCAGAGAGTCAGTTAATTAACTTCCTAGGTATTTCCCCAGGTTTCCAGACAATTTAGTGCTAGTTTTTACCTGGAAGGACTTTTTGAGAATTGAAGTTAGGGATGAAATGGAATGATGCCTGTGCATCTGTCATGCCTTTCCCTGGGTGGCCAAATCTGTTCAACGCCTGGGTGGAGCCAGATGCTGAAACAGAACATCTCACCTACAAATCAAAGGGCAGGTTGGAGTGGACAGGTCCAGATTTCATGATGCCATGGTTTTTTGGGTTTTTGGTTTTTTTCTTCTGGTACATAAATTTAAAGGGCTTTTTGTTTGATTTGGGTTTTGGTTTTGTTACATCATTGTTTTGGGATGTTTTGAAGAGATAAAGCCTCCTCCCCTGCAGATCACTAATCCTTCTGTATTCTGAGACCAGACTATTTTAGCAAAACAAATTAGTTTAATCTCTTTGAAAATGTGGTTTTTCAGCCTCTGTATTACAAATTACCTTGTCTGTTTTGTATTCTGAAGGAAAGTGAGATGAAGAGCAAAGAGTAAATAATCCCTCCTTACTGCTTTAGTAGAACTTCTCCTCTTCATGAAGTAATTTTCAAGTTTTATAACGAAAATAACTAATAAAATTTCTTCCATTTTAGTCCTTCAGCAGAATAAGAAGAAGCTTAAAAGAATGCAGAATTCTCTGCTTGTTCCTAAGTGTAGGTGATCAGCACTGTTTGATTTTTAAAGTAACTCACGTGAATTGACAGAAAAGTAACATACACTAAAATTCACTAAACCTGTCTGATATACAGGGGGTTGATTTATTTTATCTCTAGAGGGTCTCACTGGAGTTGTTAAGTACTTTACACAAAATTTGTGTGCAAGTGCCTGACTGAAGCACTTGTCAATACCCTGGTCCTCTCACAATCTCACCCCTGGTAGTTTTAATTCAGATTATTGTTGATCTAAGACATGCAGGGAGGATAAAAGCCCCAAGTTCCAGACACAGGTTACACTTTGAGGTCATATATTATTAATTTGTCTGAAAAAAACTGGCCTGAAGAAAATGTAAATTTAAAAAATCCTGCTGGTTCTTCAAAGCACCTGCTAGGGAGATCTGGCCAACTTCCATGCAGTAATTGCCCAGTGTGTTCTTGCTCCTCCTATAAGCAAGGAAATGCTCTGATGGGTTCAGCAGGTCTGGGTGTGGGAGCAGCTCAGTGTGTCCTGAGACCCTGGAGTGAGGTGGGAACCACAGCACTGCGGCAAAGGTCCTTTCTTGCAGGTGCCCTTGTGCACAGATTTGGCTACAAACATGTCAGGTTTGCTTAGGAAACAAGGGAAACCCCAGAGTGTGGCTGTGTAGGACACAGGGAAGGGTGGGAGGCTCCTGCTGAGCTGGGATGCTCAGTGTGACAGGAGGCTGCAGGCTCTGGGCTTGCAGGTGTGTTTTTCTTGGTGAGCAATTATGGTTGTTTTCAGGCAGCTCTGCTCTGCTGATGTGAGCTGAGATTTGGGTCAAGAGAACTGCACAGAGCCTTCTCCAGCTGGTACCTCCATCCCAGAATAACCCTGACTCACTGGGTTTGCTGTGCATGCAGTGGGATCAGGACCTGCAGAGGGATGATGTCCAGGCCAATGCAATTCCAAGGTCTACAAACTGCACAGGAGCAGCACAAGGGCGCAAGGATACGGACAGCTGCTGCACCCCAGAAAGCCTGAGGGGTATGGCTGAGGGCTGGGCATGGTCCTGGACCATGTCTGGTGCTCCTTCTTGCAGTAACACCAGTCAGTGACTCTGGACTGGGTTTGCTTCCAAGAGGCACAGCCTCTCATGGGCACTCCAGTCATTGGGTTTGAAAAGGGTGGGGGAGTAAGTCTTTTCTTTAAAGCTATGGTTGTGTATGAAATCAATCTTTCCTTTTTGGGGCACAAGACAGGCCAGGTAATATGTTGGTCACCTAGAAAGTTTGTGCAGTAAGAGAGTCTAGTACTGTACAAAGGCAGGGTAGGCAGATGAAGGAGGGAGTTGCACAGCTGTCACCAAGCTGCTGTCTGAATTTCCAGGCACTAATTCAGGGAAGAAAAGCTGCAGAAACACTGACTGCACATCCCCTTGGAAAAAAGAGATTCCCTCTGGTGTGGGAGGGGTTAGCATGATTCAAATCAGGCACAGAAGGGCGGAGGAGGCAGCTGTCAGAGGCAGCTGCTCGCTGGGTTCAGGATGACAGAGCCAACTCCTCTTCCTTGGGCTCTGGTGCTGTCCCTGTGCTGCCCCAGGGCTGTGGTGCTGTCCCTGTGCTGCCCTGGAGCTTGCAGGGCACTTCCATCCCTCCAGCCCCAGCAGGGGATGCTGCCCAAAGCAGTGCTGATATCAAAATACTGCCGATAATTTCTTGTTCTGTCTTCCAGAACACTGATAAATACAGGCACTGTCCAGAGGCATGGGACCGACAAGAAAAAAGGCTTCAAAACAACAGATGTTGATTGTAAAATCTGATGATTTAAAATGTGACTTAAGGAGGGACAGAACCTGAGATTTTGGTAATCACCAGGAGAAGCCCTCTGGCTGATTGCTGTCATAAGCAAAAACCAACAAAGAGTAGCAAAATAAAGTTGGTGACTACAGGTTGCCTATCCTGTGTATTCATCATGCACCCACCACATGCATCACCTAACTGCCTGTCTTGTTAAAAAAAGGCCTAGAAAAATCAGTAAAAGCATTAATCTCATACCTCTTAAACTATATGCAATAGTTTGAAGAATCACATTGCAGCCCAACTGGGTTGATCCAGAATTATCAGAACATTATAAAATCCCTGTCCCTCAGTGCCAGGGGCTGCTGAAGGACAGCTCCTGCAGGGCCAAAACCAGAGCTGGGACAGGGCAGAGGAGCTGTCCCTGTGTGTGGCACTCCCATTGTGCTCCCACTGATTCACTCCCCACACAGCAAACACAGCCAGCCACATAAAAGGAGGATTTACTGAGAAACCAGGGAAGCCTCCCAAGAATAAACACTGTGTAAGTAAGCCCAGCATGGAAAAAGGCCAGGGAAGAGGTGAAACTTCCAGTGTCACAGCACACAAGTTCCTTGGGGATAAGTGCAATTATGTGATGGATTTGCTATTATTATGGGAAGCTTTGAAAGACTTGCTTTTGAAATAAAAGTAGCCCTTCCACAGAAAGAGATGCTATACATTTCCTACAATGCCAAATTAATGTATTTAAATTGCTCTGTACAGTTCTCAGTACCATATATAACAATACCTTCCATTTTCCCTTTTTGTGAAATCAGAATGTTCCTTTAAAGTATTCCCAATGAGAGTAATTTGATTTGCCTGCTTAGCTTATGATTTTTCTATGGCTAGAGACTCACAAGTAGTCTAAAAGTTTCATATGATGGGATCATATTCACCTGCTCCTGCTAACTTCTTCAAAAACCTGGAGCTCTGTGGTTTTTGGCAGACTTCTCTGCAATACAAAACTTCTCACACTCTTTAGCAGAAAATAATATCAGCTGCAGGCAAAGTTAGAAAACAAAATGACATCAGTTCATCCAGAAGAATCTGAGTGTTTTTACAGATGAGGCTCTGCAAAGCAACATTTCATTTTGCTCTCTGTGAGCTCAGTTCCCTGGCTGCCACCATTCCTGCTGACTGCCATCAGCCCCTGCTCCTGCCCAAGGGTGTCTTTATCACCTGTAGCTCTGTCCAGCCTTTGGTGTGGCAAATGCGCATGCACACCCACAGCCTCCACTCAAACTCTGTGCCACCTGGGCATTGCCAAGATGCCCTTCACCTCACAACAGCAAGGTGTTGGTACTGATGACAGTAGTCAATCAGAAATTGTTCAGATTTTTTTTATTGTCTAATTTTTAAAATAGAAGAACAGTTCTAGGGTGCCTAAATATAAAATATTATCATTCTGATTGGAAATTACCTACTATAGACACCTTGTTTTGTTCATTAGTGTTTCCTTCCTAGGGATTCTCTTTCTTCACTTAATGGAGCTGATCCTGTGTCAGCTAGGAATATTTCCATATTCCTCTCCTGGTTTTGGATTATTGATTTGGACCTGTTTGGTCCATCTCGTTATATTTTACTGAGAAAGTTATATTTTACTGAGAAAGAGTGAGTGATAACCTGAGAAATTATTGAAAAGATCAGGGCACTGCCTCCTGAAAGAATTAAAACTGAACTGCTTCCAGTAAAAGATAACCTACAGCATAACTTTTTAGACAAATTGACACTGCTGAAATAAATAAATGGAGAAAATGATCCTAGAGGCCTCAATCTTCATATTTACAGGAGAATATGAGAGGCTGAAACAAGCCTCTCTGCATTCCATGCCAAAAGGATTCCTACTCATTAACACATATAAATGCTGATGGATAATTAAGTAATTTGGGAGACAGACCATGCATATGGGAAGCATTTTTGGTATTTTATGACCTCTTTCACTGACCTATGTAATTACTGTGCTGCTGACTAATGCAGCAACATAAATCCTCTGTGAACATCTCTATTATAAAGTTTATTTAAATTCTAAATGACCTTTACACTGGGATCAAAAAATGGTTGTTAAATTGCTTTATTCCTTCCAATGCTATTAAAGAGAAAAAGAGCATGTACACTTTATTAAGTAATCAATTTCCAAGCCACCTCCAGTGTATTATAGAAAACAGAGCCAACTTATATTTGGCAAGAACAATTCATGTCAAACCAATCTAATTTCCTTTTCTGACAGGGTAAATGGCTCAATGGATAAGAAGAAGCAGCAGATGTGACATTTTTACTGTAGTAACACTTTTATATGTGGTATTTTTATAAACAATGCTTAGAAATCATAAGACTATATTAGAATATATGGATGGTGTCACTTTGTGCTGGAAAAAATCTTACTGGGAAAAAAAAAAGGGAGCTTAGGGAATAGTGATTAATGATTTGTCCTCTGGGAATAACTTCCTGCATAAAAATGGGACTTGTCTGACTTCCTAAACTCTCCTGTAATCAGGCATTGGGAATTACACACTTTTTATATAATACCATGATAAATATACAATTTCTTGTGACAGTTTCTTCCTCCGAAATTAATTGAACTCATGCTTTTCAGTAAGGAATTTCTTGAAATTTATCTTTAAAGTACCTGAGCTGACTCACTAACTTGACAGGGATTAATCCAGACATCTCATGGGGAGGAAAGGGGACAGAAACCTGACACATTCATCAGAGTAGGAAGATTAGGATGAGCATCTGAAGACAAGAACTATGAATCATTTGGTCAACCATTTGGTTTGGGAACTTAATGATGTGACAGGGACATTTCAAACCACAGTACAGGAACCTGTGTACTCATTAAGTCTTACAAATTTGCAGGAATGTGAAATGAGGAATAGGTGATTATAATTACATACTCCAATTTAGGACAACATTTGCAGGTAGTTAAACACTTCCTTGAATAAGTGCAAACCATGTTGTTTCCTGCATTAGGGATTGTAACTTAAAGGTCATGGTTGTGATTCCAGATCTAAATGATAGCAAGTAGGTATCAGATGAAGGTCTAGAAGAGGGATTTAGGTGCGGAAAGAGCATTTAAAATCTAGACCTAAAAGACATTTCCTTT
Source organism: Lichenostomus cassidix (assembly GCF_008360975.1). Lineage (NCBI taxonomy): Eukaryota > Metazoa > Chordata > Aves > Passeriformes > Meliphagidae > Lichenostomus > Lichenostomus cassidix. Next base: position 18,597,098 of record NC_139493.1, read on the forward strand.
GTAAATATGAAACTATGAACAGGAGCAGTGTGTAAAGCTCACAGATTGGACTCATTCCCGAGTATGATCCTCTCTGGAAGAAGTTTGACTTTAGCTGGAGGGAACCTGTGGCTCACCAAGCCAGTTCAGGTGAATTCTCAGGAGACACATCTGCAATTGTAAATGCTTTCTGTAGTACACCCAAATCCCCACCCACTCCTCTCCACCACCACCTAGCAGCATTAGCTCTTGCCAAATCTAGGTCCTGCTCACAAACCCTGTGTGGCACTTGAAAAAGGAGAAAACTGCTCACTGGAGTAGTGACTGAAACATAGCCTGGCTTTAATAGGACACGTGAAACCAACTGAAACACATCCTGACTTTAACAGGACAAGTGACACCAGCTGAAACACAGCCTGACTTTAACAGGACAAGTGATACCAGCTGAAACAGCCTGACTTCAACAGGGCAAGTGACAGTAACTGAAACACAGCCTGACTTTACCAGGACAAGTGACACCAACTGAAACACAGCCTGAGTTTAACAGGTCAAGTGACACCAGCTGAAACAGCCTGACTTCAACAGGACAAGTGACACCCTTGCCAAGTGACAGTCAGAACCCTATGAGTTCCCAGCTGTCCCTCCCTCTCCCTGCCTCAGCCACGCCATCTCTTCCCCTCACCAAGCACTCACAGAGCTCACCCGAGCTCCACCCATGGATCTGGACTCCTGCACATCAGGAGAAGGGGATTCTCCCTGAGCAGGAGGAGTCTGTGCTGCCTCAGCACCAGAGTGAGCAGGCAAAGGAACAGGGACAAGCTGGGACAGCCGAGGCTGTGTGGGACAGGCAGCCACGCTGCTGCTGAACCCTTTCACCACCCTAACACCCAGCTCTGCACTGCTCATTAACTATTTTCTGCCAGCTTGGGAAGCTTTGTGCCACACTGGGGAATGTGTGGAATGCTGGAATTCCATATGCTATGGAATATGACCACAGGCATGCAAGTCACCATCATCATTCTGCATCTGTGAGTTAAACTGTTTACACCAAGAGCTCATCACATGGACAGGGAGGTGGAAGTGCTTTATGGCCAACAGAGACTCTCAGAGGGTGGGAGCTGACCTGGGCCTCTGCTAAATGTGCCATGGGGTTAAAAAAAGGGTGTAGTTCCCAAATGGTCAGTCCAGCACCATTCCTGAGCTTTACACTCATTTTAAATTAGCATGAAATTTAAAAATAAGTGTTACAAATGAAGGTTATCTTACAAGGAACATATAATTTACATTTTTAAACTCACACAATTTGTTTTGATGTAACCTATAAAGTTCCTGCTCTGCAAGGCCAGTGGACATTCCTTATTGCCTTTAACCTGTTTCAAGCTGATCTTTTTTATCCTTCATCATACTTTGGACAAACAATTCCACAGGACAGGAACTCATCTTAAATCTCTGGTGCTCATGCCAAGGAGAACATGATAGACCTGACAAGTTGTGTGATCCCTTTTAGCACCAGGAGTTGGGTCATTCATCCAGAGACCCCTGACAGTCACCTTGAACATTATGTGCCCTTGCAGTGTTTTTTAAATCCTATAGATGTTTAAATAAATGCTTTTATCTTCTTTGATCTTCTGCAACATGCAAGTTTTAACATACACAATGCTTACAGAAAGACACTGGATAAAATGGTTATTTTTAGAATTTCCTCACTTCATAAAACAGTACAATAGCTATGATGCCACAAATAACTTACTATGAATTCTTCTTATGAGCAAACAGAGGAAGTGTGAGTTTAGGAAGAGAAAAGGACTTCAGAAGATGTAATTTATTAAAATACTAGATTTAGTAACATTAGTAAAAAAAAAATCTATAAATACTGGCTTTGCTTTGAATCAGTGAAAACATAAACTAGATTTTATTCCATAGGTCACTCTGAAACTTGGGCAGAAATACCTAACACTTAATAACCATCCATGAGTCCAAGTTTCAGCTGAGATAAAAACCAACAAAAGCAGTGAACTATTAAATTTGTGACCAACTTTCTGGCTTCTGGAAAGATTTCTTCATGCTATTACAAAAGCGGGGTTTAGTTGGGCAATGTATTTTTTGTTTGAGATTCCCACTGTATTATTTTGTGGGTTTAGGAACATTTCAGCTTCTTTCTTCTGGAATATTACCTACTTGGTCAGTGAAGAAGCAATGAAGTCACTGCAAGTTCAAAACCAGAAGTTGTCCTTGTGTGCTTTTCCCCAGTTCCTAGGACATGATGAAGAGATTTTTTTATGAAGGGTAGTATCAGCCATCTGATCACAGCTGGCTGTGGATGGGACCTAATGACCAGGAAATGCAGTGAAAAAAAGAAGTGTATTGGAAATGGTTTCTGAAGGACTGTCAGGAATTCATTTTGGGGCTTTCTTGAAGCATTACCATGTCGAGTTCTGTTGTGTATTTGAGGAGTAACTTCAGCTCTCTGTAGATCAGCACCCTTTCTTGGCCTGCCTTCCACTGAAGGCTCCCAGTTCTCTTATGGATAGGGACTCATAAGAGGAAATCCAAGAAAATGGACAAGCAGCTTCTAATTTCCCTCTGGCTAGATTTTACAAAATGTGTTTGAACATATTTAATAAACCACAACCAGTGGTTCTCAAACTAACTTGTGTTCCAACACGGTGATTTTATAGGCATTTTTTGACAGATTCTAACTTACCTGTAATGTTGCAGTTGTGATTCCAGCTGCTGAATGTACATTTGCAGATGTGGCACCTCGTTAGCTTTCACTTCCAGCTCCTTCACTTTGCCAAGACTGTTGAGGACAGCGTGTCTGGCCTCTTCCACCTTCCTCCTCATCTCTGCCTGCTCCCTCTTCAGGTTACGATTGCAGTCTTCCAGACTGACCAGAGCTTCCTGGGAGCTCTTCAGCTCCCTCTCCAGCTCCTGATTGAACCTGATTGCTTCTTCAATCTGCCCATCCCTGGAGCTCCGGAGTAGCTCCATTTCCTTCAGGACACTTTGCAGGCACTCAGTCTGGGAGTGGTTGGGTGTTAATGGTCTCTTACTCCCTATGAAGCAGGTTCCCTCCTCTTTATGGCTGGCATGGCTCTTCCTCAGTCCCACCTGTAATGACCAGGAGCAGAAAGCAGGGAGAACTTGAGGTGTTTTGAAGCAACTGATGTTTTAATTCAGACTGAAAATGGCTGGATTGTATTTTGTTGGGGTTTTTTCAAATCACATGTAGTTGATCAGCAACTAAAGCTACTTAATCTTTGCCAAATACAGAGACAAGGAAACAATCTCTGGAAAGCAGTTTTTAATACCTAGCTATACATTTAATCTTCAAACTACTTATTATTATGTTATTGCACAAGTTTCTGTATAGCTTTGATGTCATTACTATGGTGTGTACTCAGAAGTCAAGTAGTGTGCTGAGAAAGATATTTCCAATGAAGTTGTGTTCAGAAGAACAGAGCAGGGAGCAGCCAGGGGTGCTCTGGAGTTCTCCTCTTTGTCCTTTTGATTCTTCCTGGGACCTCTGACTGGGGACATCATGTTTGCTTCTGATTTTCTTTCCCTTTTCAGATGAAAATTATAAAGGTGGGTTTTACCAGCCTGGCTGGCCGTTGTGAAGAGGTACAGCCAGCTACTGCAAGTGGAAGTGTCACACGTGGGGCAGAGTTCTGAGTGCTGTTAGTATCAAATCAGACCTGATCAGACCTGCCAGAACAACTGGAGAACGCTGCCCTTCACTGCTCTGCCTGTTCCACACTATTTCATGCCAGAGTAATTTAACTGCTGTTAAGTGGGTATGTGTTTCACTCGAGCCAGTACAGCAGAACCAGCAGAAACCAGCCCCAGAATTAATGGGGCCCTGCAGAGGAGCGAGAGACTATTCATCAGCCTGCCTGCAGAACTGGCTCCAACTCTGAACTCCTGTGAGCACGCTCTGAAGGAAACATACTTCTGATGTTTCTGAGGCACCTACAACTGAGGCACTTCATGTGCTTGTGCAGGTAAGAACCCAAAAGTTCTTTCTTACTTCAGGAAAACCCCTGCAATGGTGCCTATGCAGTGCATGGTATCAGCACATCCTGACTGCACGTGCAACAGAAGAAGCAGCAGCAACTAGATTTAGGTTTGTAAAGTTGAACTCCTCTGCACTTTTAGCAATGTGTTCATCAGCCTATCCCACAACTATATATAATGGCACATGGGTGAAGATACAACATTTCTCCTTAAAACCTCCATGTAACCAAACTTTGCAAAAAAGTTAATGCCGAGGCTGAACGAGCAACCTCGGTCTCAGTCCGGATGTGGAAGGGGTTATTACCACTGACTTTGCGAGAGCAGCACCTTTCCCGATCACTCGGGGCACACCGAGCGGCACCCGGCAGGCCGGAGCAGCAGCAGCCCCGCACTCACCTGCAGCGCCAGGCACCGCGCGTCGCTGCTCTGCAGGGCGGCCCGCATGTCCTCCACCAACTCCCGCAGGCTGCCGTTCTCCTCTTCCAGCTTGGCGATGCGGTCCTCGGCCTGCTCCAGCGCCACGATCTCCTCGTAGCACTCTCGGGAGCAGGGCCCCGGCTGCCGGCGCTCGGCGCTGCCCGCGGCTCCGCGGCCGGCGGGGTGAGCGCGGCGGCGGCGGCGGGGGCTGCGCAGGCGGATCTGCGTCTCGATGTGCTCGCTCTCCCGGCCCAGCGGCAGCCGCGGCCCCGCGCCGCCCGCCCGGGTGCTGAAGTGGCCGCAGAGCCGCGCGTGGAACTGGCGGAAGGTGAGCTCGGCGGACAGCCCGTCCCACAGCCCCGGCAGCTCCTCGGGGTCCGCCGCCTCCTCCAGCCCCAGCACCTGGCACAGCGTGCGGAAGTCCTCGCCGGGGATGCGGCCCGCCCCGGCGCAGTCCAGGTGGTGGAAGATCTCCTGCAGGTACTGGTCCAGGCCGGTGGCCAGCACGACGATCTCGTTCTCCACGCCGCGGTCCAGCCCGTAGTGGTAGGCGAGGGCGCTCACCAGCCACTGCGTGCGGCGGGCCGGCCGGCCGTAGGGGTCCCAGCCCTCAGGCGGCTCCATCGCTCCCGCCCGTCCCGCGGCGCTGCCCGAGCATCCTGAGCTCCCTCCCGCCCGAGCGCTCGGCTCCGGCTGCACCCGCGGCGGGGCGGGACGGGCGGGGCGGGGCTGCCGCTGCTCCAAGGCTGCTCCAGCACTGCTCCGCCGAGCGCCGGGCTCGCCCCGCGGCGGGACCGCGTTCGCCTTTGTCTGTCAGGAAAAGGGATTCGGGCGAAGCGGGCAGGTGCCACCCTGCTTCGTTTGTCTGCCAAGCCTGAGCCCCGAGTTTGTTTCTAATTTCTTAACTAATCTCTCTCTGGTTCCTCTTTGACATGAGCAAGACAACAGCAGCGCCCAGTCCAGTTTGACAAGCAAGGCTTGTGAACAAGTTAGTGCTTCCACTAAATTAAAACCCAATGTGCTTAAAATTCGATCATCCTTCTGTTCGCTCAGGCTTCCTCACCTCTGTAGATGAGGTGACTTTATGGTGTTGGTATGTAGGTTTTGTCTGTGATAGGGGTGAGTAAGTGCTAAACTCGTTCAAACCCTGAGCTGCCCCCAAGCGCTGATTTTCGACTCTCTTTGGCTGGGGAGTAGGACCGGCGTTGTTGAACGCAGGGAGCAGCAGGAGCAGGGCTCCTCCACCAGCAGGGACATGCCACGAGCCAGAGGGAACGGTGGCAGCAGAGGGGACCGTGGCACCAGAGAGGACGGTGGCATCAGAGGGGACCGTGGCACCAGAGAGGACGGTGGCAGCAGAGGGGACCGTGGCCGTGCCCGAGGTCTGAACAGGGTGGCAAAATCGAGTGGTGCAGACAGGTTCTGTCACCAGCCCAGGCAAGGCACGGTGAGGAGCTGGGTCTGGGGCCATTCAAGGAGTCCTGTCGAGAGCAGTGGCAGACAGGGCCAGGACAGGGCTGGTGGGAAGAATGCAGTGTTCATGGTGTGTCCAGCAGCCTGGGCAAGGACATGAGGCAGGTACAGCTCCAGCATCCCTCAGGGAAGGACAGGGACTCAGTGAAGGTGCAAATGGGGCTCCTGGGCAGGAGATGTGCCCAGGTCCCACCTGAGCTTGTTCAAGGCAGGTGTGCTCTACCTGTGCCCTCAGGCCCAGACACTGCTGTCACTGTCACTTCTCACAGCTGCATGGCAGTGTTGCCTGACTTGTGAGTGCTGAGTGTCATCAAGCAGCAGCACCCTTCTGGAGGCTGGTGACCTTCCTTTTTACTAAAAATCACATCTCTGATTGGTTCCATGCTAGGTGGTGTGATAGAAGGCTGGCTGGTTGAAGATCTTTACTTTTGGGTTTTATATTACAGGACATGGGTTCCCCTAGGGTACCCAATGCTCCAAAGGATCAGCCTTCCTATTCTCAAGGCCTGAGAATAAGGCCTTTTATCCACCAGTGATCCTGGGCGTATTTGGTATCTGAAATGGTAGTTGGTGTGGTTTGTAATTGTGCAGCCATTAGGAATCTTCTGTCCAGCTCTTGGACTTACGTCAGGGATTTTTTTTCTGGGTGGGTGTTTTAATGTATTCTTGTACTTTTAAAGTGTGTTTGTCCCCTTTTCCTCTCATTCAAAACAATTTATAACTTGTAACTTATATTTTTGGTTGACTTGAGGAGGGATGAGATGAGCTGGATGTGTATAAATTCCTTATTCACACTCATAGCCATATTTATCTATTGAACTATGATTTTACTCCTGACCCAAACAAGGTTTGCCTGTTCATTGACTTACTCTCTAAACCTGCCTAGAGAGATGGCAGCATTTTATTAAGCATTCAAAGACTTTATGTTTACTAAGTTTTTCCCAGTTCTGAAAGCACACTTGAGCATGAAACGGTCTTGAAGGATCCCAGTTGTAGAAAGAGCTGATGGGAAAGAAGGATTTGAGTGCAATTGCTCTTTCTACAGTGCTGTGGGAATAGCTGGAAATTAGAAGTATATTAAAATACTGCTTTTGAAATTACTTAACTGGATATTTTTATTTTAACAGGCTCAAAGGTGCCATGCTCAGACTTTAGCTTGTTTGCCAACTCATTGATGGAATAGTGTTTTAAATTGCACCGCAATAGGTAGCTGTGGGGTTAGTTAAGAGATATAAACTACATTTATAGAAATGATGTCTTGAGCTTAAGTTAACTATACTTATGTTTTATTCCTTGGTTCATAGGTTCACTGAGGATCAGCACAGTTTACACTTAAGTCTGACATTGCAGGATTTTAGTAGTCTGGTCTCATTTGTGTGGCCAGGTTTGGGTCAGGGCACAGAGCCAGCCAGAACTGCGGGGTTGGCTCCTCTTCCCAGAAAGGTCACTTCATTACAGTAAAAAAAAAGAAAAAAAAATTTCTTCAAGACTCCCTACTGTCAAGGAGAAAAGTGAAAATGTGGTGCTAAGCACCTAAAATTTGTTTTCCAAACCCTTTCCAATAAAGTCATACTGTGATGTTATCAATCCTTTAAAAATTGTTGGTTCTGAAAACAGTTGCTTTCACAAAGAACTTCCAAGATGAGTTAAAACAATATTAGTGGTGCAGTATTGTTCTTGGCATGTTCCTGAAGTTACTCTTAACTCCAAAAACGTTGGGTGTTGTCTTCTTTGTGTGTTGGGACAGCTCCATGTGTGCAGAGAGACAAAGGAGAAGTGGAATCCACTGTCCCCATCTGCCCTGGAGTTCTGCTCCTGCCAGCAGTGTTTTCTCATTCAGTAAGAGCTTAGCTGTGCACCAGGGAGTGTGGGGGCACTGCTGACAAACCTGCAAAAGGCTGTGAAAATATTCTGTATGTTTAGGGAGTCCCTGTATGTCCCTGCAGCCCCTCTTGCTGTGGAGCTGATGGGAAACCAGAGGGGTGAACAAAAGACCTGACCTAACTGCAACTTGGTTTTTATCCTGAGTGGGATTCCTGGTTAGATTGTGGTCTTGCTCTTGGCATAAACTATTTAAAGAGAAGAAATTATGTGTTACGTAGCTCGCAGAGGAAACAGCTGCAGCTCTCAGTAACCAGGTGTTGTGTTTGACATTTCTTAGTTATTCAGCATCTGGAATAAGGCTCTCCTACAGTAATTGGAAAAGACAAATCTACTGTTTTCAACTTTATTTAGTGGTGCTCATGGGATAAATATTTCTTTTTTATGAACAAATTTTGGAGTAAATGGAGAGGGAAATTGGAAATTCACAATAGGAGGAGTGAGACGAGAATTTGGCTTGTAGTGCTTCAGTCAGTGCTGCTCCTGCTTTCTGTGTCTCTGGCTGATGAGTTTGGCAGCAGTTCCTGTGCAGGCTGTAGGGAGCAGACACAACCTGAGCCTTTGCTACCAGGTTTTGACTCCTGTTGAGAGTGTGTGTCTAAATTACTTCAGGAAAGTATTTTCTTTCCACAACATTGATGCCATCTTTATTTCTGCTGTAAGTTGTACTATATTCTTGGGATAAATGTGATTGATTTAGATTTAGCCTTTTTAGGGCACATTTTTTCTCCTGGATATTCCCAAATACCAGAGATTACTAAATTTCTGTGTACAAGTGAAGGAATGGGTGTACAGTGACTGTAAGGAGGCAATGCAAGGAGAATGATAGAGACTTCAGCCTTGGTTTAGAGACCTGTTTTCTGTCTGTTCCCATGACATCTAGAGCCAGAAATCCCTGGAAAATCAGAATCAGTTTCATTATGGGCAAGTTGGTACACAGTCCCCAAAATGGCATTTGGACACAGCACTGCATGGATTTACAGGACACAACGAATGTGGGTGTCCTCTACTCATAATTCTGAGGTTTTTTGGAATTGTTGAGGATTGACAGCCCAAGCCTTTGAGTGAGAGGAGCTGTGAGTGAGCTCCTGGCCTGGCGGTTTGGGTTCTGCCATCGAGCAGGGCTTGTGTGTTCTGTTCACTGCTTGCTGGGACTCTTCATGTGCTTTCAATAAACCATGGCAGATCTCAAGACTCTCTTTTCCTATTGGGTTCAGCAAATCTCAGACTCCATTCACAGTGGTACAGCTTCAGCAAAAAGAATGGAAAATGTCCTTGATGCCAAGCCAGGTCTCATTCCTGGGCTGCAGTTCCAGCAAGGCCTTGGGGAAGGGAAAGGAAGGGTGAGCATGCAGGAAGGTGTGACAGACTGTCCAAACCTTTTATTTCCTCTCTGTTGTGTTTAAAACAGAAGTTTGGATGCAGCCTGGTCTGGCAGGTGCCCAGCAGGTGAATCTCCAGCTCCTGTGATCTGAGGGCTGAAGTGGAAGACTGGCAGTCAGGATTTGGGTATTAAAATAGCATAGGTGTGAAAGGAGCACCAAATGAAATGATTGGATCATTTCCAATCAATGATCAATGGTTTGGATCCTTCTGGGCTTTTATGTGCTTTTCAGGTTTACGTGAAAAATTCAGAAGCTCTCACTACGTCTGTCTGAAAGAGATTTACCAACCCCCAGGGCTGAAGGTAGCAGCAGGTGTGGGAATGGCACACAGGTATCTGTGCATTTTGTTAATGGAATACACCCTGGAATGTTGAAACTTTTATCCATCAGCAAAGTGTTTTTGTCCCATTGGCATTTTAATCTCCATGCAGCTGCTTTTCTGCAGACAGTTGAGATGTCAGCCTAAGCTCCTAATGATGGCTTGTGAGACATAATCATGTGGGAAACCAAAGAGAACCAAAATATGGGAAATGGATCACTCCACCCTTTTTCACCCCGCCTTGTGTGAAATATTGTCAAACTAAATGGACTAAAGTGACTTAAACACTGAACTGTTCACATGAAAAGCAGGATGTGTGGTTTGTGTAAGAGGACAAAATATTTAATTATTTGGTATGTAATTGTTGAACTAATCCCATAATGGGTTTGCCTAAAAAAGGGGAAGCTGGGCTTACGTAGAATGTTAGGTGTAGTTTAGGCAATCTGAGTCTTTAAAAAGGAGGTTGGGGGTAACTCATGTGTGTGAATTCATAGAATCCCAGAACAATCTGGATTGGAAAGGACCTTAGAGATCATCCAGTTCTACTCCCTGCCGTGGGCAGGGATACCTTCCACCATCCCAGGTTGCTCCAAGCCCTGTCCAACCTAGCCTTGGACACTTCCAGGGATCCAGGGGCAGCCACAGCTTCTCTGGGCACCCTGTGCCAGGACCTCCCCACCCTACCAACCATCAAATCTGTGTCTCTCCAATTTAGGGACAAGGATGGTGTGTGGGACAGTGTCAAACGCTTTGCACAAGCCCAGGCAGACAATGCCAGCTGCTCTGCCCCATCCCCCAGTGTTGGAGCCCCATTAAAGAAGGTCACCAAATTTATCAGGCATGATTTGCCCTTAGTAAAACTAATAATCTCTTTGTTTTCCATGTGCCTTAGAATAATTTCCAGGAGAATCTGCTCCATGATCTTGCCTGGCTCAGGGGGTACACTGACCTGTAGTTCCCCAAGTCTTCCACTTTCTCCTTTATAAAAATGGGGGTTATATATCCCTTTTTCCAGTCATTGGGTACTTCACCTAGCTGCCACAATTTAAAAAAATTGATAGACAGTGGCTTATCAACTTGCTTTGCAGCTCCCTCTGGACCTGCAGATGAATCCCATTGGGTCCCGTGGACTTGAGCACATTGAGGTTCCTCAGATGGGTTCAGACCTGATCCTCTCCTGCAGTGGGCTCAGAGTCTTCATTCTCCCAGTCCCTGCATTTGCCTTTCCCAACATGGCCAGCATGGCTGGAGCACTTGCTGTTGAACTTTAAGGCTTGGAAGCCTTGAAAACCCCAACCTTCTCCATATCCAGCGTAGCCAGGTCTCCTGTTTCCTTCCAGAAAGGGCCCACATTATCCCTAGTCTTTCTTCTGTTTGCAACATACCCACAGAAGTCCTTCCTGTGGTCTTTGACATCCCTGGCCAAACTCAGTTCCAATTGGGCCTTTGTTTCCCTGTAGCCTTATCCCTATCTTCCCATACAATGTCCCTGTATTCCTCCCAGGTCTCCTGTTCTTGCTTCTACCTTCTGTAAGCTTCTTATTTTTCTGTGAGTTCACTCAGCAGCTCCTTATCCATCCATGGAGGCCCCCTGGCATTTTTGCCTGATTCCCTCCTTGTCAGGATGTATCCCTCCTGAGCTTGGAGGAGGTGATCCTTGAATATTAGCCACCATTCTTGGGCCCCTCTTCCCTGCAGGGCTCTATCCCATGGGGACTCTAGTGAGTAGGTCCCTAAAGAAGCCAAAGTCCACTCTCCTGAATTCACACTGCAGTTTATTACTCCATGGTTTGGTGTGTAGATAATCCAATGTTATTGCCTCCAAAAAAACATCTCTGTTTCTGTCTGGCTGCTTCTTATTTCTGCTGAGTCATTTGTGTGATTGTGCTCTCCAAACTACTGAAGAGTGGACATGTTTAGATGTTTTCTTGATTTATTAGCTGCGGGCATAATAATTCCATACTGCCAGTTGTAGACAATCCTTGTCTCATCCCATTGCCCACTCTGCCATGTTTAAGGCAACAAAGGCAAATTTATCCAATGGGTAAAACAACATTGCAAATGTTTAAAGGGGAATGTGATTGCATTTATTGTTGTTGTTTTAATCATAGGTTTATGTGGCAACACCTACTCAATTTGCACATTCAAATGCTTCATAAAAGCATGGATGTAATTTGGGTAGGTGTTGCTTTGGCTGCAAATAGACCTTTTCACTGTTCTGAGTTGGTGTTTGCTGAATGCATCAATGCAGTGCCACCCTGCTCTGTGTCTTGAAGGCTTCTGTGTGGATTGTCCTTACATCCAAAAATGAGCCCCTTGGGTATGCGAGTTATGTACTTTGAAAACATTTTTGAAATGTGAATTTTTGGACCTCCTTATGCCATCCATCCTTGCTTCTGCTTTGGTTCTATTAGTGATTTTTACCAGAGCACTAAAATAAAGCTGTTTGTCCTGTTCTGTAGCCTTCGAGTGCATTGCCTAACTCTACCAAGGTGGCAAAGCAAGAGCAGAAGAATTCAAAGATGGTGGAAGAAGAGAAGGTGGAGGAAGATGACTTGAACACCATCTGTTCTGAAAGCACTTTGGGGACTGAAAACCTAGAGTTGCTTGGTAGAGGTGGACATCTGACCCCAGAGGGTTAAAGTAGCAAGTTCCTCCCATCTGACAAAGGTTCCCTGGAACTGGAGGCTCCCCCACTGTGCCCTGCACGTTCACAGTCTCACTATCTGTCCTTGCCCTGCCTGCAGGAAAGCCCCTGATGCAAAACCTTCCTAAGAACCCTTCCTCTGTTGCATCATCAGTTTGTGTGGCCCTCCTGACTGGTTTCAAGAGGTAATGTTAGAAAAGATGTCAGCTGATTTGAATTTTCCTGGGTGGATTGCTCTGGAAAGTGGGAGTGAGACATGAAAGCCTTTTATCACTGGATGATTTTCACTAGGGACTGAACACCTTTCCTGACTGCTTGGTAGTCACAGGTGTTAAAGTTGATGATGTTGGTGCTTACGAATCAGTCACGGCCTAATAATGAAAATAAAAGTGGGTTTTGCCCTATATAGTCAGCTTGGCTAGTTCTGGTTTGGGTAGTTTAGAGGTGGTACTGTCGTTTCAGGAGGAGGTGGTGGCTGTTGAACAGATGAGGTTCAATTCTGCTGTGGCACAGGGGTGTTGGTAGAGCAGGACCAGGAACATCCAGCCTTTCCCTGCTTTATGGAAGTTGTCTGAGAACAGGACACATTCCCAGTGCCCTGGGAATTGCAAACACTGAATGTGAGGCTGCAGGAGGGGAGGCTCAAGGGGGGAATTCCAGGTACTTTATTGACCATCACAGTAGTTGAACCTGGGTAAGAACTGCAGGGTTGGGCACTGGGATGAGCATTTCATATTCACCACTCATCTGTGTCCAATCCATCCTTTTTCTGTTGTCACACTGAAATGCCTGTTACCCTTTGGTCATTGCAGAGAGCATTCATTGCCCCTGAAATGTTATCTCTGATAACATTTAATGCTTTCAGATCATTCTAATATTCTCTCTGGGACCAAAAAAAGGAGAAAACCAATCCAGCTGATACGCGAGAAAAGAGGTTTCAAGTTCATTTTAAATGCTGCTTGATGCAGGGTTGGGCTCCTGATTGAACTTATGCTAATAAATATTTGCTCTCATATGGTGGGGTTTCTCTGTAAATAAGCTTGGATGAGAAATTTCGGACCACATTCGGTTTTGCTCTTTAAGATAAGCTGAGCACCTGAGTAGCTGTTAAGGAATGGATATTTACTTGTAGTTCAGTATGTTCTCCAGAGAAGCCTTACATTTTAGCAGAGGAAGAAGGTAAGACAGAGGTTTAAAAGCTTTCCCTCCTGAAGTGACACATTTTCAGAAGAGCCTGTGAGGAGAAGTCCCCTCAGGCCCTGCCAGAGCTGTTTGCCTCCTCTGCAGGCTCAGTATTCTGGGAGTTCCACAAGCCTCAATACCACAGTATTTTCTTCTCAATATGTCTTATTGTACAGTACACAGGGAGAATATTTTGTGCTAGATTCCTCTCTGGGCATTGAGGCAAATCTTAGTAATTCTGGTGATTTTCATGTCCAGATGAAATTTTTATAGATAGTAGGGAAAAAGGAAGAGGTGCCGTGGAGAATTAGTTGCTCAGAATTGGGTAGCCCAACTACAGTAAAAATGAAGTCTAAACTGAATAATTTTTTTATTTTTTTTCCCCCCGATAGGTGGGGTAAAACATGCAGTGCTATAGCAAATAAAGTTCTTTGAAGAGATTCAGCCAGCACCCAGCTGCATGAAAATCAAAGCAGCAAAGACAGGGCATGGAAAGAGTCTTCAGCCCTTCCTGTGGAAGGTACAGCAGTATGAAAACTGACTCTTATGGGCTTATGGGCAACACATCTAGTCTTCCCTTTTGAGGGAAGAGTAGCTTCCCAAAGCTGTTGGTGGCCCATGCCTTGCCCTGGCTGGCTGGCCCAGTTTCAGTCCTAGCCGGAGGCCCAGGGTGGCCGGCTGGGTAGGGGAGGAGGTGGGGGGAGGTCGGAGAGCTTCCGCTTCACTGTTGGGCTGGGGGGACGTGGGGGAGGAATAGAGCGCTGCTGCTCTGCTGTTCTGGGCGACTGCTGCGGCTCAGAGGAGTCAAAACGCACTGTCTTGGTTCTCCCTAGGGGCGACGGAGAGTCACGGTTTCCTGGTGCGGATGATGGAGCTGTAGCAGGGCGACTGTGGAGAGAGGAGGTGGCTGAGGCCCCCAGTGCAGCTGGGACACAGGGAGCCTCCTGCACAGCAGGGCCCAGAGCTGGCAAGGCTCCCCAGCATGGCTGGAGCTGCTGGCACAACTTGGCCCAGGTGGACAGCTGCCCCTCAAGGCCCCAGCGAGCAGGGGATGGCTCTGGGCAGGGTCCCTGGCCAGCAGTGACCCCAGAGCACATCTGCCTTTCAAGGGCAATCTTGTCCCCAACTCTTTCTCCTCCCCACCTTGCTTTGCCTCTACCCAGTGCTCCTGGGGCTGCTCTTGGCCTGGCAGCCTCAGTTGGAGACAGCACTGCCTTCAGGCCAAGCAGGCTCCCCAGGGCAAGGCCCAGCAATGAAGAGGCCAACTAAAGCACTGGACAGCAGCAGAACCCTCAGCAGAGCTATTTGGACACCCACTGACTTGCCACAAGTCCATGGCAGCCTCACTGGGAATGTTTCCTGAGTCTGAGCAGCCTTTAAAGGAAGCTGGGGGATGGAGATCAACAACTTACCGTTTCTTGCGCCTCCACCACCGGAAGCCCACATAGCACAGCACCATGGCAAGTGGCACAGTGAAAAGTGTCACGACTGTGCCTATCATGCAGGACTTGCGCACGTCCTGGGGGCAGAAAACTCTTGGGACGGTTGCTGTATCCTGGGGATTTGTCAGGGACTTGCCGAGGACCTCTGCGGGAGCAACGTGGATCATGAGCCCGAGCTGCGCACTGCTGCTGAGCTGGCAGCGCCTTGGCTACAGCCAGGACGCTCTCTGTTTCCCCCAGTGCTGCGCCCTGCAGGCACCTTGCCGCCCCTTGGCACAGGCTGTGGCACCCAACAAAGCCCACAAGGCCGGGAGGAGAGCCTGCGGGGAGCACAGCTGCTTGGGCAGTCGCTCCTTCGAGGGACACGAGCCAAAGCCATCCCTGCAGCGGCTGCTGCCAGCCCCGACCCTCCCTGCCCTGCTGGGACAGCTCCCACAGCCCAAGGGGACAGAGTCAGGCCCTCGCAGGACACAGGGCTGACCCTGCCCAGTGTGGGAACCAGCGACTGCTCTGGCCCTGGGCTCGCCCTAGGGATCCTGCTCAGGGCTGCTCCTGTGCCTTGGGCCTCTGGGCACTCAGGGCAGCTCGAGGAGGCAGCTGCAGCAGGAGGGACATTGGTGCACAAGTCCCGTTTGCCATGGGCTGTGGAATTTGCTCCAGAGGCCTCAAAGCCAAGGCATCTCCAGCTTTGGCTGCTGCTGGGGGAAGAGCTGCTGCCACACAGCCCTACTGAGGGCTGAGCTTGTCAAAGCGATTACCTTCTGTGGACACGCTGGGCATCACCTCTTCTGCATCAGGGGCTGGCTGGGAGAGATTGCTTTCTCTGGGAAATGCCATCATCTGCACAGCCTTTTGGTCCATCTCTGGAGAAAGGAAGAGGCACAGCTGGATCAGATGGAACGATTCCCAATTTGAGGAAGTGGCCTCATCAGGAGGCAAGGCTTGTGGAGCCGGGCCAGGGCCATCCTGTTCTCCAAACAGCCCCGACACCTGATCTACCCAGAGACTGGGAAATTGCAGGGGATCTCAGGGTCAGCATTGCCCTTGGTGCAGTTTGGACACCCTGTCAGCCGGTGCCAAATACCTTCCTGCAGAGGCTGGGGAGAAGCTGCAGCCAGACCAGGCTGGGAAACAGCCCTGAAGGGTGTGAAAGCAGCAGTGGGGCAGCGAGGCTGCAATGGATCCCTTCCTGCTGTGCTGGGCACAGAGTGTCCAGATGTGCAGCAAAAGGCCCTGGCTGCAGAGTTTCAGGAGAAGGCTGAGGGAAATGCACCCACCACGGTGTTTCTCCAGGTCACTCAGCATCTTGTCCAGATGTTTGGCAGCCTCCAGGGATTTCTTGTCTTCTATGTCTTTGTTCTTCCATCTTGGAGGACCTTAATGGAATGTAGTTCCATTTTTCTTTCAGGCTGGATTGGCAGTGAGTGCAACTCAGCAATGGGATCCCTCCTTGGCACTCCCTCACCTCTGCCTTCCACTCAGGAGCTCAGGCAGAGGCACCACGTGCCTGCAGTGGCCCCACACTGGGATGGAAGGAGCCCCTTGCAGGGCAGGCAGAGCACAAAGGACTGCCGGGAGCTGCCAGCCGCTCCAAACTCCGCCCCAGCCAGAGCCAGGGCTTGGCAGCAGCAGCAGGAACACCTCAGGCTCCCTGGGGCCATCAAAGGAGCTGTGCAAGGCACAGAGCCCCGGGGCACATCCCTGGGCCCAGAACCTTCCCTCTCTGCTCTTCTCAGTGGCTACACAGAGCACACGGAAAAAGCAACTGGCATTTCGCACGGGAAGAAGACTGACAGCTAAATGCTCCTTCCTCCCACTGACAGCGATCCTGCGGGATCACTCAGGGCTCGAGAAGGGAGCAGAGCAAGATTTCCAGAATCCATCAACCCTGAGATCACTTTAAGCAATGCAGCACCTGAATAAGCTCTTGCCATGTTGACAGCGATTCTTCTGTTAGGAAAGGGATACTGAGAACTTGCTTCCAGTAAGTCCCATTGATCTAAACCATCATTCATCCAAGTTCCTGGAATAGCATTGCCAGCAATCTCATCTAGAAGGAAGCATAAATGAGAACCATTTCCATGATATGCTGGATCTGCTTTATGGGCATTGCAAGGGGGTTTGAGTAAGGCTGTGGGAGCCAGATGTCAATGGACATGGCCAAAGCTGCACAGGGGTTTGGGGAGTTCTGGGATGGCTCCTGGCAACTGTCCACCCTCTTTGCAGGGACTGTGCAACATCCCTGGAGGGGCAGCTTCTCCAGCCCAAGGCCCCTCGGGACTCTCTCACTTTCACAGAGGAAACCCTCACTAAACCCTTACTAATGCCCTGGGTAAAAGCATTCGCAACACATTCCATGGAGAAGAGGCCTCTGTCCCAGGAAAGGGGGAGGCAGGCTGCTGGCTCACCTGCTCTCCACGCTCCCACTGGAGCAGCCTGGGCAGCCCTGGCATGCAGGGCCACTGCCAGGAGGAGCAGGAGGAAAAGGCGCAGAGCAAGGGCCATGGTGCCTTGCCCTCAGCCAGTCCCACAGCTCTTGCTGCCACCACTGTCCTGACACTGCTGTCCTAATGTCAGCACCGCTGCTGCCGCTGACTGGTCGGTCGTTGTGGTGCTGTGCAACCACAGGGCTCTGTGACCTCTGTGACCTCATGGCCCTGCTGTGACCTCAGAGCCCTGCTGTGACCTCATGTCCGGGACAGGATTGTGTGGGAATGTACCTCAGGGCTAGGACTCTGCCTTCTTGGGGAGGGAACTCATCCTGCCCCACAGCTCTGTCCAAGGACTGTGACACAGTCTGAGCCCAACTGATCTCACAGATTGTGGGGGTGAAGGGATAGAGAGCAGCCCTGCTGAGGAGGACTTTGGGGTGCTGCTGGGTGGCAGGCTGGACATGAGCTGGCCATGAGCACTTACTGCCAAACTTATCCTGGGCTGTATCCAAAGGAATATGCCCAGCAGGCTGAATGTGGTCATTCTGCTTCTCTGCTCTGGTGAGACCCCACCTGGAGTACTGCATCCAGCCCTAGGTCCCCAACAGAGGAAGGACATGGTCCTGTTGGAGCAGGTCCAGAGAAGGAACCAAATGTTCCGAGGGCTGGATCCGCTCTGCTTTGGAGACAAGCTGGGAGAGCTGGGTGTGTTCAGCTCCCAGAAGAGAAGAGAAGGCTCAGGGGAGACCTGATTTCTGCCTTTCAGTACCTTAGGGGGGCTTGTAAAAAAGATGGGGACAGAGTTTTCAGTAGGGCCTGTTGTGACAAGACCAAGTGGGAATGCTTTTAATCTGAAAGATATGATTCAGACTAGACATAAGAAAGATATTTTTCACACTGTGGGTGTTGAAATCCTGGAACAGGTTGCCCAGAGAGGTGGGGATCCATCCCTGGAGATATTCAAACTCAGGCTCTGAGCAGTGTGATCTAGTTAAAGGTGTCCCTGCTTCCTGCAGGACTTTGGACTAGATGGCCTTTACATGTCCCTTCCAAACCAAGCTACTCTATGCTCCTGTGCACCATCAAAGCGGTGCTGGATTAATGCTAGGGTAACAATGCTGGCACCTGTAATTTGGTAGTTGTGCCATTTAGTGATGGGCCAGACAGTGAAGTCTGCAAATAACACAGTGTGCTCAAGAAGAAACAGGAGAGGAATATGGCTTCCAGTTCAGATAAAAGAAAAAATGCCAGCATTTTGCTGCCCAATTTTTGTTAAGAATAAGGAATGTCCTGGAGATCTCTTCATGTGGGTGCATTATTGGCTGTACCAGTGCTTGTGCTGTGTAAAACAGGTAAGTTCTTACAGCTTCTCAGCACATTCATAGCTGGGTAAACCCCAAATATTACACTGCTCCGTCTCTACTTTCTTCCAAGTAAAGGCAAATGTACCTCATTCTTCTGTGGGGCATATTCATCTATCCACGTGCAAATTCTCCTTGCCATTCACACAATGCTGACTGGCTTTAATCGGACTGTAATTAAGACCTACCTCTCACTGTAATTAAGGCTGATACATTGTGAGGCAAAGTGTTGAGTAATTAGTCCTGGTGTCTGGCACTCTAGAGAGTTTTTCTGTAATGAAGTGACATTTGAAGACAGGTGTAGCAATACCATTCTTCTGGCATACTAGAAATTAAAAATCAGCCTTCAAAACTGGATTTTATTTGTTACTGGCTTATGGCAGGAGATCCATGTTTTTAAGATTTAATGTAGAACCCCAGGGCATTACCTTACTTTGAAGTAGCTCTGCATTTCACAGGCATCTATACTGGTGAAGTATAAGAAGATTTGAAGGGTATTTGTCCACCTGGAGTCTGAAAGTGTAGTTTTTTAAGCTGTTGCTGTTCCCTTGCAAGTTTTATAGTGCTGGGGGCCCCATGTGCTGCAACCCTGTGATGCTGGGCTGGTTCTTGTTCAGCACAGGTGAATTAAAATATGCCCCAGTGTCCACTGTCACAGTGCTTATCATCTCCTCCCACCTTTCACAGGGCCTTTAACCACTGAGTTCCACAGCAGAGAGAGCAAATCACCCCTTCCTGGGGCTGTGGCTTCTCATTAACCCAATCACCCAACCCAGGAAATAAAGCAGGACTGTAATGGGAAACAAAACGTGAGGCAAGTGATTCAAACCAAGAGCTTGGTAATTTTGTGGTTGCAATAGTTGCTTCAGCTCCAACCTGGCCCTAAGTGTTTTACAAATGCCATCACTGCACAGCCAAGTCTCCTGCAAATATCCATCACCTCATCCCTGGAGCACTGCAAGTGGTAGAAAAGGACCATCATCATCCCTCTTTCACACTACAGGCTAAGGAAACTGCAAAGGAAAGTTTTCTTAGCAGCTGAAGAGACCTGGAATGCTCATGGCAGACCATGAGGACACAACTAAAGCACAGATCCCATAACTCCTTTTATCCTTCTTTTAACCTTGAATTCTATAAATATTAATGGAATTCTATATCTAATTCCATATCAACTTTTTCAAATCTAATTCCAGCCAGAATTTACCATTTGTGGTGGCTGTTTTGTCTGCTCCATATCAGAATTCTCACATTACTATCTGTTTTCTCAGTTTATTCTGAAGTTGAATTAACTGAAGGACCAGCAACTGCCTTCTGCTTCAGAAGAAATCTAACTGCTTTTAGAATATGTTTGTTTTTTACATGTTGCAGTTTGGAAAACATTAAAAAGATCTGAAGTTATTTAAGAAGTAGGGAAGACAAAAATATAAAGCTCTGTCATGCAAGTGATTGCACCAAAACAATTTCTTTCAAAAAAAAATCTAAAAGAACTCAACGGCCAGAATATAAATGTAAAAGGAATAAAAACATTATATCAGCAGGATACATGGTCCTTCTCTGTTGAGTAGGATCCCAAGTACGTACCTGAAGAGATGCATAAAATAGAACATCTTGTACCACAAAAACTTATGTACAAATTTTTCTGTACATCTGCTTTGATTTTTGAGGGTTTGACATACTGTTGCCTCTGAAAAATGAATATTCATCAAAAACAATTTTTAAAAAGGGCTGATTAACAGAGATGAGCCACAGTTTTAAACCTCCTGAATGAATGATTTTGTTGTCCCTTTCTTCAGATGCCAGTTATACATTGCAGCAGTAGCACAGGACATACCACAGCAACATTCTTTGCTTGTGAAGAGCACTTTCAACCCTAAAGAGTCCTTACAATACCATGCCAGAATTGGTGGTAGGTTTTTATAGGCAGCTCAGAGAAATACAATGTATGCCCAAGAAATCTTTCCATCCATAGTCACAAAGCCTGGTCTCTGTTTTGGCTTTATAGGTGGAATTTCTAATAACAGCAGTTTGAAAATTGAGGCACTTGATGATGTTTTGAGATGTTTTATTCATTTAATAATGAAATAACTGTGGTTCAATACATGTAGATAGATATGTGATATTCTTCCACACAATATGATGACACTCGTTTAATGTAACAAACATTTTATCGTTGGTGACATCAACTACAAGAACTGCCCATCATCCAGTCATCTCTGAGTGTGACTGCTGTCACAGGATTGGGACACAAAGTCCACCCCTCCCTGATTGCTGCCCCCACAGTTTCTCACCACGATGGCTTCCTGGTGCTGAATATGTCTCCAGATTATCATATTCAATCTACAGCATTTCCTCCCAGATATATTAGTATGTGCAACATCTTCCCTTTATTCTCAGTGTTAAATCTTTTCAACATCCTTTCTTCCTCCTCCTGCTCATCCCAGGAATTTTAATCTCTGAGGTCCAAGCTCTTCAGCTGCCTCACAAACATTGTTTTAATAGAGACAAGCATCCATGCAGCGAGCAACAAATCAGGACTGCGGCTGTGAAGCTTGAAGCAATGTATGTTTATAGCACTAAAAACAATAATCCATTTCTCAGGTTAACCAAGCATTTCCCAAATAACTCTACCTATCCTCAGGGATGTTACAAAAAGGATCTTAGTAACAGTTGGGAGCGGGGAGAGAGAATGTGATCAAAATTAAAAATAAAGCTTTCTGAGATCTTTATACTCCTATAAAAACAGAGTCAAAAATTTTCATATATGGAACTAAGAAGTGAATGGCAGATTGTCAAAACAATTGCTTGGGGAACAAATAAATCTAAATAAAAAGAAATTTACCCACAGTTTTGTAAGTAAACCATCATGCTCAGAAAAAACTGGACCTGCTAAAACCAAAAACAATAAGGTTGTTCCATTTGTCTCAATAAAAAAGGAAATCACTGCGAAGAATCACAGATCCTCAAGACCGTTACTATATACAGGAACCTCCAGGTATTTGGAATAAACGAAGGAAACTGTAGTGTGCAATTCACAGAGGTAATGTGGAATTTATTGGTGGATTCTTAGCAAACTTCCTGACTGCAGACTGGAAAAGCATAAGGGCTGTCAGACCATGTGTAGGCCTTTAGAGCAGTGTGATGGATGCTTCTGGGACCAAGTGCAGAGAAGAAAAGCAGTGCACAATTATTGTGACATTCTCTTTCCTGGCTGTAGACTTTTTGACACAGTCCATCCCCTTGGGCTGTGGGAGCTGTCCCAGCAGGGCAGGGAGGGTCGGGGCTGGCAGCAGCCGCTGCAGGGATGGCTTTGGCTCGTGTCCCTCGAAGGAGCGACTGCCCAAGCAGCTGTGCTCCCCGCAGGCTCTCCTCCCGGCCTTGTGGGCTTTGTTGGGTGCCACAGCCTGTGCCAAGGAGCGGCAAGGTGCCTGCAGGCCGCAGCACTGGGGGAAACAGAGAGCGTCCTGGCCGTAGCCAAGGTGCTGCCAGCTCAGCAGCAGTGCGCAGCTCGGGCTCACGATCCACGTTGCTCACAGAGATGCAGCTGGCACCACAACATGTGTTCCCAATGAAGAGATGGGAATTGGAAAGGTTTCTATGAGGGAACACGCTTTTTGCTTGTGGTAATGGCAAGCTTGGCCATCCATTTCCACCAGGAAATTATTTGGAAATGCTCAAGTGAACCTTGACTGAGAGCTTCCCAGATAAGCTCTTCCGTATGAATAAAGAGGGACAGAGCTGTCACACCAGTGTCTGGGTGGTACTGCCAGCAAAGCCCACACGGCACCAGCACTGCCTGAGCTCCATGTCCGGGAGCAGCCGTGGATGCCCATGGTGTGGGCAGGCAGGAGCCAGGCAGGGGGCTGCTGGGACCAGCAGCGGGGCCCCGAGGGGCTGGGGGAGCCCATGCTGGGGGTGCCTGGGCTCAGGCACGTTTCTTTCAGTGGGATCATCTGGGCCTGGACCTCCTCCAATGGCCTGCCCAGGAAAAGAGGGAAGCCATCAGTAAGTGCTTGCCTTGGAAAAAATGGGATGGTATGGGACTGAACTGTGCATCATCTGGAAGCCCTTCACAGCCCAAGAGATGAGCTCAGAGCCCGACAGAGGCTGGGCCTGTTGCACCCCAGGATCCCTCATGAGTGGATGGGGATTTGCCCCCCAGGCTTCATCTGTTCCCTCAGGGATGTTTGGTGAACACACACTGGGAATATGGTGCAACTCGGTTGCTGCTCCTCAACTGTCATGTTTGAGTCCCTCTAAAGGCATGCAGGGGGTTTGGGTCACTTCTGTGCTGTGTAGGGGGCTGGGGACACCCCTAAGTTGTGCAGGGAGTTTGTCCAATATGTGCAGGGAGTTTGTCGAATATGTCCGAAGGTGTGCAAGGGCTGAGGGACCCCTGTAAGTTGATCAGGGGTCTGGTTTCTCTCATGAGGCACACAGTGGGGGTTTGGTGTGGCTGGGGACACCCATAAGATGTGAAATGGGTTTAGGTCTCCCCTAAAGCATGCAGAGGGATTGGGTCCCCTGTAATTCAGGAAGGGGGATAGACAGACAGTCTAGAAACAGCAAGTGGTCTCAAAAATAAGAAGTTACATATTCACTGCTTGATATTTAATACATTCCCTTCCCTGCAATGGTGTTTGTTATCTCATTCCAATTATAGTATTTCTCTATTCCTTGTCTTTACCATCTCAGTCACTGGAAGCCCATGGATGCCTCCATGCAAATGTTACTGCATCTATCAAGGGAACTTGTAGCCTAAATTGCGATATAAGGACACCCAACCTTTTTGTTTGAATCTCATGGAAGTCCACTATAGCAATGCATTAATTCCTTGGAGGTATTGGCTACGCCTTGTGCAGGTACCAAGGGCACATCATTTGGATGGAGCAGGCAGTGACAGATCACAAGCCCATGGTGCTCACATTTATGCAGCTGCCCTGATGGCCTGCATTGCATTACTTTTATAAATTATGACACCAAGTCCTTCACTATTTAAATATGGGCCACACGCCAGCACTGAGTGCACAGCACACACTTAGTGTCAGCATAGCAGGGCTGGTGCCGCCTGCAATAGTGGGAAACACCAACGTGAGTTGAATTTTGGACTTGACATTAATATTGCAGGAAGAACCATGACATGTCTCACTTGTCCAATGTCATGTAAATCAGCTCTTGTGAAAATAACTAGATTGGATGGAGCTGCCTACAAAACA
Organism: Lichenostomus cassidix; assembly: GCF_008360975.1. Lineage (NCBI taxonomy): Eukaryota > Metazoa > Chordata > Aves > Passeriformes > Meliphagidae > Lichenostomus > Lichenostomus cassidix. Next base: position 18,620,846 of record NC_139493.1, read on the forward strand.
TTCTCTCCTCACTGGGAGGGCAGCTCTTGATATCCGTTCCCACACAATCCTTCCGGTCTTTCTGGTCCCCAGCCTTCCAGTCACAGCAGGGCCATGAGGTCACAGAGGTCACAGCACCCCATGGTTCCACAGAGCCCTGTGGTTGCACAGCACCACAACGACCGACCAGTCAGTCCTTGACCACAACTGTTGCAGCAGCAGTGGCGGTGGCAGCAGCGGTGCTGACATTGATACAGCGGTGTCAGGACAGTGGTGGCAGCAAGAGCTGTGGGACTGGCTGAGGGCAAGGCACCATGGCCCTTGCTCTGCGCCTTTTCCTCCTGCTCCTCCTGGCAGTGGCCCTGCATGCCAGGGCTGCCCAGGCTGCTCCGGTGGGAGCGTGGAGAGCAGGTGAGCCAGCGGCCTGCCTCCCCCTTTCCTGGGACAGAGGCCTCTTCTCCCTGGAACGTGTTGGGAATGCTTTTCCCCAGGGGTTTAGTGAGGGATTCCTCTGCGGGACTGAGAGAGCCCCGAGGGGTCCTGGGCTGGTCCAGTTTCCTCCCCAGGGATGTAACACAGGGCCTGCAAAGAGGGTGGACAGTGGACAGGAACCATCTCAGGACTCCCCAAACCCCTGTGCAGCTTTGGCCATATCCATTGACATCTGGCTCCCACAGCATTACACAACCCCCTTGCAGTGCCCAGTGCCCTTAGGCAGAAGGGGATCCCAGCACACCATGGAAATAGTTCTCATCTGTGCTCTCTTCTAGGTGAGGGTGCTGGGAAGATATCTCCAGCAGCTTGGCTTCATGAAGATTTGCAGCCCCTAGAGGCTCCTGCAGGTAAGTTCTCAACATCCCCTCAGAGAATAATCATTGGCAACTTGGCAAGAACCAGGTGCCAGGAGTTTCTCTGGCTGTTGTGTTACAGGTGTGTCTGCAGGGAGGACTTTTCCAGCTCCTTTGCTGGTTGCTGCGCACCAGCCTGTCTCCCGTCGCAGGGGTGAGTAGTGTGTCCCTGCTGAGCGCACAGGCTGAGCACTGCTTTGGTGTGATCCACTAATGGGAAGATGCAAATACTTTCTCTCAAAGTCCTCCAAGAAGGAGGAAAAAACCTACAGGAGACAGTAAGTCCCTGGAGGCATCCAAACACATAGACCAGATGCTGAGTCATCTGGAGAAATGCTGTGGTGGGTGCATTTCCCTCAGCCTTCTCCTCAGACTCAGCAGCCAGGGCCTTTTCCTGCACATCTGGACACTCTGTGCCCAGCATAGCAGGAAGGGATCCATTGCAGCCTTGCTTTTCCACTGCTGCTTTCACGCCCTGCAGGGCTGTTTCCCAGCCTGGCCTGGCTGCAGCTTCTCCCCAGCCTGTGCAGGAAGGCATTTGGCACCAGCTGACAGGGTGTCCAAACTGCCCCACAGGCACTGCAGATCCTGAGATCCCCTGCAATTTCCTGGTGTCTGGGCAGATCAGACACCAGGAGGGAGGGGAGGGCCCTGGCCTAGCTCCCGAAATTTGGATGACTTCCTGAGCTTTATCCATAATTTTGAAAAGTATTGCCTCCTGAAGATGCCACCTCCCCTATGGGGAATCGTTCCATCAGATCGAGCTGTGCCTCTTCCTTTCTCCAGAGGTGGATGGAGAGGCGGTGCTGAAGGCGAAGTTTCCCGGAGGAAGCAGTGGCTCATTGGCAGCCTCTGCTGAAGGAAGGGAGGCGATGCCAGGCACAGCCACAGGAGGTAATTGCTGGGCCTCTGGGCCTGAGCCCTGCTGAGGCTTGAGCTGCCATCTCTGCTGCTTGGCAGCGCAGGCACAGCCCGGAGCAGACAGGCACAGCACAGATGAATTATCCCAAGAGGGCTCAGGGGACTCGGCTACTGAGCAGTCCTGCTGGGGTCCCTGTGTGGGAGACTCATCCTGAAACCTGGGAGTGACTGCAAGGGGTGCCCATGGTGGGGAAAAGGCAGAGGGGGAGAGCAGGGCTGCAGTGTGTCCTCAGGGGCCTGACTCCATCTCCCTGGGCTGTGGGAGCTGTCTGGGATAGAGAGGGAGAGATGGAGGGAGGGTGGATTTTCTGCTGCATGAGCGAGAGAGCCCTGAGGGGCCCGGGGCTGGAGCAGCTGCCCTTCCAGGGATGTTTCACAGGCCCTACAAACAGAGCAAAGTGTACAGGAGCCAGCCCAGAGCACCCCAGGCCCCTCCGTAGCTTTGGCCATATCCATTGACATCTGGCTCCCACAGCCTTACCCAACCCCCTTGCAGTGCCCAGTGCCCTAAGGCAGAAGGGGATCCCAGCACACCATGGAAATAGTTCTCATCTGTGCTCTCTTCTAGATGAGGGTGCTGGGAAGACATCTCCAGCAGCTTGGCTTCATGAAGATTTGCATCCCCTAGAGCCTCCTGCAGGTAAATTCTCAACTTCCCCTCAGAGAATAATCATTGGCAACCTGGCAAGAACCCGGTGCCAGGAGCTTCTCTGGCTGTTGTGTTACAGGTGTGTCTGCAGGGAGGACTTTTCCAGCTCCTGGGCTGGATGCTGCGCGCAAGCCTGGCTCCCGTCGCAGGGGTGAGTAGTGTGTCCCTGCTGAGCGCACAGGCTGAGCACTGCTTTGGTGTGATCCATTAATGGGAAAATGCAAATACTTTCTCTCAAGGTCCTCCAAGAAGGAGGAACAAACCTACAGGAGACAGTAAGTCCCTGGAGGCATCCAAACATATAGACAAGATGCTGAGTGATCTGGAGAAATGCTGTGGTGGGTGCATTTCCGTCAGCCTTCTCCTGAGATTCAGCAGCCAGGGCCTCTTCCTGCACATCTGGACACTCTGTGCCCAGCATAGCAGGAAGGGATCCATTGCAGCCTTGCTTTTCCACTCCTGCTTTCACACCCTGCAGGGCTGTTTCCCAGCCTGGCCTGGCTGCAGCTTCTCCCCAGCCTCTGCAGGAAAGCATTTGGCATCAGCTGTCAGGGTGTCCAAACTGCCCCATGGGCCCTGCAGACCCTGAGATCCCCTTCAACTTCCCGGTCTCTGAGTAGAACAGGAGTGGCTGTTCTTGGGAGGAGACAGGGCCCTGGCACAGCTCTGCTGCGCCTGGGTGACTTCCTGAACTTTATCCATGATTTTGAGAAGTATTTCCTTCTGATGATGCCACCTTCCCAGTGGGGAACAGTCCCATCTGATCCAGCTGTGCCTCTTCCTTTCTTAAGAGATGGACAGAGAGACTATGCTGAAGGTGAAGTTTCCCAGAGGAAGCAGTGGCTCATTGGCAGCCTCTGCTGAAGGAAGGGAGGCGATGCCAGGCACAGCCACAGGAGGTAATTGCTGTGTCTCTGGGCCTGAGCCCTGCTGAGGCTTGAGCTGCCATCTCTGCTGCTTGGCAGCGCAGGCACAGCCCGGAGCAGACAGGCACAGCACAGACAAATTATCCCGAGAGGGCTCAGGGGTGTCAGGTACTGAGAAGTCCTGCTGGGGTCTCTCTGTCAGTGACATGTCCTGAAACCTGGGAGTGACGGCAAGGGGTGCCAATGGTGGGGAAAAGGCAGAGGGGGAGAGCAGGGCTGCAGTGTGTCCCAGGGGACCCTGACTCTGTCCCCCTGGGCTGTGGGAGCTGTCTGGGATAGGGAGGGAGAGATGGAGGAAGGGATGGATAGTTGTGGCCCTGCCACCTACAGTTTTTCTCCAGGGCTTTTCCCTCTGTGGGAGTGAGAGAGCTCCCAGGGACCCCGAGCTGATCCAGCTGCCCCTCCAGGGATGTCTCACTGGCCCTGGAAGGAGGGTAAACAGTTGCCAGGAGCCAGCAAAGAGCTTCCCAGGCCCCTCTGCAGCTTTGGCCATGTCCATTGACATCTGGCTCCCACAGCCTTACCCAACCCCCTTGCAGTGCCCAGTGACCTAAGGCAGAAAGGGATCCCAGCACATCATGGAAATAATTCTCATCTGTGCTCTCTTCTAGATTGGGAACGTAACTTGCAGCATTTGGAAAGGGTGGTGAATGACGGTTTGAGGATCTTGGAGCTTAACGGAGGTATGTTCTCACAATCCCTTCCCCTCATAGAGTAATCATCGTCCTTGTGTAATCATTATCCAGAGTAATATTCTTGTGCCATTTCCCATAAAATACTCTGAAATTTGATGGTTTCTGGAAAGTTTGGCCTGTAAATCTCTACTCTTGTCCCCAAAAGTCATCCCACAGGATCACTGTCAGTGGGAGGAAGGAGCATTTAGCTGTCAGTCTTCTTCCCGTGCGAAATGCCAGCTGCTCCTTCCGCGTGCTCTGTGCAGGCACAGAGAAGAGCAGAGAGGGAAGGTTCTGGGCCCAGGGATGTGCCTCAGGGCTCTGTGCCTTATGTGGCTCCTTTGATGGCTCCAGGGAGCCTGAGGTGTTCCTGCTGCTGCTGCCAAGCCCTGGCTCTGGCTGGGGTGGAGTTTGGAGCAGCTGGCAGCTCCCGGCAGTCCTTTGTGCCCTGCCTGCCCTGCAAGGGGCTCCTTCCATCCCAGTGTGGGGCCATTGCAGGCATGTGGTGCCTCTGCCTCTGCTCCTGAGTGGCAGGCAGGGGTGAGGGAGTGCCAAGGAGGGATCCCATTGCTGAGTTGCACTCGCTGCCACTCCAGCCTGATGGAGAATCTTGAGCAGTGTCATGGGAGCTGTTCTGTCCTGCCTTTGTTTGCAGCTGAGCCTGTTGATGAAGATGATCTGGATTCCCAACCCATGTCCATGACTGAGCCTCTGGGAGATGGTGAGGGTAGGTCAAGGCCTTTCCCCTGGGAGAGCTGCAAGCTCAGAGCTCAAAGTTGGCCAGTGGGGCATCGCTGCAGGTGCCAGGACAGAGCCCTGCATGTGTGTGCCCTTGCCCTGCGGGATCCCCTCACTGCTCCTGCAGCTCAGTGCTGCCCATGCACATCAGCAGAGCTGACAGAAGCTTCTCTGGCTGTTGAGTTACAGGTGTGTCTGCAGAGAGGACTTTTCCAGCTCCTGTGCTGGATGCTGAGCCTGAGCCCAGCTCCCATTACAGGGGTGAGTAGTGTGTCTCTGCCAAGCCCACAGGCTGAGTACTGCTTTGGTGTGATCCATTAATGGGAAATGCAAATACTTTCTCTCAAGGTCCTCCACGAGGGAAGAACAAACCTATAGGACATAAGGAATCCTTGGAGGCATCCAAACATCTGGACCAAGTCCTGACTGAACTGCAGACACAGCATGGTGGGTGCATTTCCCTCAGCCTTCTCCTGACACTCAGCAGCCAGGGCCTTTCGGTGCACATCTGGACACTGTGCCCAGCACAGCAGGAAGGGATCCATTGCAGCCTTGCTGCCCTGCTGCCATTTTCACATCCTGCAGGGCTGTTTCCCAGCCTGGTCTGGCTGCAGCTTCTCCCCAGCCTGTGCAGGAAGGCATTTGGCATCAGCTGACAGGGTGTCCAAACTGCACCAAGGGCAATGCTGACCCTGAGATCCCCTGCAAATTTCCATCTTGGGGTAGATCAGGATTGGAGGGTATTTGGAGGAGGGAGGGTCCTGGAGCTGTTCCAAAACCCTGAACATTTTGCTTGTCCTTATCCATACCTTAGACAAATACTGCCTGGAGACGATTGGCACAGAGTAGAAGCATTATCCCAAGCAGGTTTAGGGTACTCAGGAAGTGAGCAGCCCTGCTGGGGTCCCTCAGTGGCAGATGGGTCCTGAAACCTGGGAGGGGCTGCAGAGGGTGTCCAATGCTGAGGAAAATGGAGATGGGGAGTGCAGGGCTCCAGTGTGTCCTGAGAGGGCCTGTAGGCCCAAGCACTGGGGGAAACAGAGTGTGTCCTGGCCATAGCCAGCATGCTGCCAGCTCAGCAGCAGTGTGCAGCTCAGGCTCACCATCCACATTGCTCCTGCAGACACAGCTAGCACCACAACAAGTGCTCACATTATCCGGAAAAGCATGAGAAAAGTTTTCTGCTGGGGAACATATTGTTTGCTTAAGTTGATGGGCATCCTGGTTGGTGGTGCAGCTTTCTTCATATTGTGCTCCGTCGGAATCTGGTATTGCTGGAAGAGAAAATCGTGAGTGTTTTGCTGATCTCTCCCTCAAACAGCTTCCTTTAAAGGCTGCTCAAACTAAGAAACATTCCCAGTGAGGCTGCTGTGGAGCTGTGGCGAGTTGTCCAAATAACTCTGCTGAGGGTTCTGCTGCTGTCCAGTGCTCTAATTGGCCTCTTCATTGCTGGGCCTTTTCCTGGGGAGCCTGCTTGGGCTGAAGCCAGTGCTGGCTCCAACTGAGGCTGCCAGGCCAAGAGCAGCCCCAGGAGCACTGGGCAGAGGCAAAGCAAAGTGGGGAGGAGAAAGAGCGGGGACAAGATTGCCCTTGAAAGGCAGACGTGCTCTGGGGCCACTGCTGGCCAGGGACCCTGCCCGGAGCCATCCCCTGCTAGCTGGGGCCTTGAGGGGCAGCTGTCCACCTGGGCCAAGGTGTGCCAGCAGCTCCAGCCATGCTGGGGAGCCTTGCCAGCTCTGGGCCCTGCTGTGCAGGAGGCTCCCTGTGTCCCAGCTGCACTGGGGGCCTCAGCCACCTCCTCTCTTCACAGGCACCGCTCTGCACACTCACAAGAGCAACCAAACAGCTCAGTCCAGGGAAACTTGTCCTGTCATCACAGCTCTTCACGTCTGTACCCAGATGCCCTGCCTCAGCTAAACCCCGCTGCTGACATCACCCCATTGCCCATGCTATCAAACCGAGACCCTCTGCCCCAGAGCCCCCTCGTCTCTGGCCAGGACTGAAGGTGGGCCCCCACATCTTCCCCAGTATGTTGGGCCATGTTTTATGTTCAAATAAAGAGTTGGAGTTTTCACACCAGTGTCCGGGTGGTACTGCCAGCAAAGCCCACACAGCACCAGCACTGCCTGAGCTCCATGTCCGGGAGCATCCGTGGATGCCCATGGTGTGGGTGGGCAGGAGCCAGGCATGGGGCTGCTGGAACCAGCAGCGGGGCCCCGAGGGGCTGGGGGAGCCCATGCTGGGGGTGCCTGGGCTCAGGCACATTTCTTTTGGTGGGATCATCTGGGCCTGGACCTTGTGAGGCCCACATAGCTACTTTGGGGTCTCTGCTGAAGTGTGCAGGGATTGCTCGGGAATTGCACGGGAGAATTAACTTTCAGGGGGTTTTTTAGTCTTCTCAGCACAGCTAAGCCGCCCCCACAGCTAAGGGGACGCTCTGGGCTGAGGTTGTGCAAAGCAGAGAGGAAGCATCCTGCAAAGCCTTGGGCCAGGCCTGCGGGCACAGCGGGCACAGTGGGCAGAGCCCATCGCGTGGGGCCAGTCGGGGCTGCAGGGCCCAGGCTGGGCTGGGCTGCTGAGGGCCCCGGCGGGGAAGGGCTGTGGCCGTGGGGCCCCATGGGGCCGCCGAGCAGCGCTGGGAGGCACAACAAGGGCCTCGCTACACCCTGGGCCTGTGCTGCAGCCAAACACTCCAACATTTTCAGCCAAGGCCCTTTGCTGGGGCACAGGAGGCAGCCGGGGGCACGGCTGAGGCCATGGCTTCTCTCACTGAAGGGAGGCTGGCTCTGCTCGTTCAGAGGGCACAGCGTAGATACCAGTTACCTCTGTGAACACGCTGGGCAAGTGTTGAGCGGCAGAGCCTTCCAATGCTTCTCCTTGGGAATCCAGGCTGACTGTGCAGGGTTTTCTAATTTTTCACCCTTTAAATTTATATGCTGGCAGTGAGTTAGATTTGCTTCTTCTCAGTAGAGCCCTTTGCTTTTGGTGCTCGTTGGGGCGGCAGTGCAGCCAGGCTTAAAGGGGGCTCTCTGGCAGCTTGGGCCATGGTTGTTGGACACCTTGGTTCCTTCCTTCTTTTGGCTGTGATTTTCCATGGTGCTTGTGCAGCAATTTTACAGTAAATGGCTTCAGGTCATTCATCTTGTCACCAAAAATTGGGTACAAACCTCCTTAACATCACTGTAGTATTAAGAGGCAGGCATTACTTTCTTGAAGTGCTGCACACGCAGGCCATTGGTGTCAGAGAGCCTTCTTGGTGCTGTCTTCAGGCATCCTGGTGGTCATTGAAGAAGGAAGCTGATTCTCCCGGAAAAAAGATTGTTTGCCATGTGTGAAAGAACATAACGTCTCACTTTCCCGTCCCTTTCTATACAAAGTTATACAGGCAAGTGCATCCATATCTCTCTATCTGCCTTGTCTATCTATCAATCTATCTATCTTACTAATCTATGAAAAAATTTCTATGCATGATATTTTGTTTGTTTATTTGTAAATTATGACTCATCTGTTGAAAGCTGGAAAATGATACCATAAATCTTTGATACGAGCAGCTTGGGTTTAGAAGCAGAGATGAACTGTGATTTCTTGCTTTCTTGCTAGAAATATGCTGGCTTTTTTAGATTGACTTTGAGCTGGAAAGTTGGAAAATGACTGATGGTCATCACTGTGATATCTTTCAAAGTCCTTTTTTCCTTCTATGATGGCTTTCTTCCTTAAGCTATGTGCTGGTGATATTGGAAGTAAAAATAAGATAATACTGCCTATTTTAGATACTTAATAGTTTACTTGTGAAATTTTATTGTAGTATCTTGTGTCTAAAACCCCCTCAAAACTAAATCAGCAGGTCAGCTACTGGGCCAGGCCAGCTGCAGTTCAGGTTTCTGCAGTGGAAGTGGAGGGTTTGGAATGGCTGGGATAACTTTGAGTGCAGGGGATTATTTTTCCACTAGAGAGAAGTAAAGCTGCAAGAAGGACTACTATACGTCCTAGTATTCATGGATGTAAAATCAGAGAGAACATCAGTAGAAGCATCTTTATTGGCTGAGACAGAGTCAGTGGTTTCATGTGTGCTCAACAGAAACTGCTGCTTATTGATACCTTTATTTCTGCTAGAATTAGCCAGGAAAGGGATATCAGTTGTAGAAAAACTAACGCATGTGATCCATAAGCACAAAGTCCAATTTAATTTTTGCCATCCCAATACAAGCTCAGTCGGTGTAGAGGGGCTGGAGTGGAGTGAGGTGCATGGGTGCAGTGTGTGTGGTGCTCAAGAGCTGTCGTGTATTTAGAACTGGGTTTGTGTTGACACCCATCTTTTCAGGCCAAGTTTAGTGAATGAAAAGCAGTCCCACGTGAGCTGAGCATTTTCAGGAATGGCATTGGGAATGGAAATGGATCCAAATGAGACATAAAGCAGAGACAAGGCAACAAAAGCAGACACAAGGTGAGCATTCAACACAAATGTCGGTCATGCACTAGGCCACAGTGCATGGAGGGAGTTTCCTTTAATGCCTTCCCAGCTAGAGGCTAGAGAAAATCAGCAAGTAATCATTAACTGGCAACTAAATCTAGAGACAGCAACATTCCTAGAATATTCTTAATAGGTTTTTTAAACTGCTGAACTATTGCTGTTAACTGCCAGTACACGTGAACTAACCTGAATCTCTTAATAAAGAGATGTTTCAGGAAGGTTGTGTAGTTTTGCCACAGTAACATTGCTGTGATGATTTGATCGTGATAAAAGTTTTGTAAACTAGTAAAATGTTGATGTCTTATCTGTAGGGTCTACAAGAGGTTGAGGAATGTAATTCCTGGGGATCTGCTGCCCTCAGCAGAGATGATCACAGTCTTAAGTCACAGCTGTGGAGTTCCCTTGAGCATCTCCTCACTCTGAAACTTCATTTGCTCTCATTTTCCTTTTGGTGATTATTTGGTACCAGGGAAAGTGAGCAGAGTGAAACAGTGCCATCAGGTCTCCCCAGAGCCTTCTCTTCCCCAGGCTGGACACTCCCAGCTCTCCCAGCCTGGCTCCAGAGCAGAGGGGTCCAGCCCTCAAAGCACTTTCATATCCCTGCTCTGGATTTGCTCCAACAGCTACATGTCTTTTTTGTGTTGGGAACCCCAAAACGGGGTGCTGTGCTCCAGGTGGGGTTTCACGAGGGCAGAGTAGAGGGGGACTATCACTTCCCTCGTCCTGCTGACCACCTTTCTTTTGATGAAGCTCAGGAGGAGTTAAAGCATTTGTAATTATCTAATGACTTAATTTTTGGGGGGGGTTAGTTCCTATTTTCCTTGTTATCTTTCTTCTCCATAGCTCCTGCACTGTCCTTTGGCCTGGCATCCAGAATTCAGGTGCTTGTGGAGGTCCATGTGAGCCCAGCTTATGTGAAAATTGTGCTTTCTGCTCTTGCTATGCCAAAGGCCTGCATTCCCTGGAGCCACCACCATGGCACTTAGTCTGTTGCCTCCGGGAGAATTCATAACTAAACCTTTTCCTGTTAATATGGACATCACATAAAGGGTATCCTGCCTGTTTCCTGGGAGCCTGAATTGGGATTTGGAGTTATGGCTTAGGTAAGGACTTTAGCCATCCTGTGCTTTGTGCAGATAGTTCTGAATGTTTCTTTTCAGTACATCTTTTAATACAAAGAGATTTTATCACATATGTAGAAATCTGTGTTCCTGTTTAAGGGTACTGTCTTGGAAAAAGTGAAGGAAGTTGAACTCCTAAGTATTTCCTTTTTCAATCTCAGTCTGTGGATAAAAGTATTACCTGAAGCTAGAAAAGGAGACAATCTTACGTAATTGTTCCTGATGCTTGCATTTATAAAATCACACAACAAAGAAGGGACAAAAAAGAGGGAGGAGTGTGAGGCAGCACAGGATCAAACACTGACAAACTGAAAAAGGAGCAGCAGGCGATGTGTGACACATCAGTGGAAATACTGGGCTACCAAGAGACAGCAAGAATTAATTCATAGCTCAGGAACGATAGTTTTGTCTGAGAAATGTAACTGGTATCTCAGCAGTGGCTGGTCAGAGAACCACAAGAAGCTGAACTGTATTTTCTAATTGTGATGGTCAATATTCGTGCCATGCTGCTCCTCTCACCTGCTTCCTGGGGACATCTGGCCTTTTGACCCTGAGAGTTTAATACAACTGATTGTATTTGCAGAAGCACCAGGACAGCTCCTGCTTTCCCAAAGCACTGTTCTTTAAGATGACCCTTGAGACGCTGTAAAGCTCTTAGTGTTCTGACCACTGGGGAAAGGTAATTACCTGCTTGGGTTTTGTGGCTCTGTGTTCTCAGCCTCGTTGTGCAGAGGAGGGGAATGACCTGGACAAGTGAGAAGGTTCAGGTTCATCTGCGAGTTTAACAGCTGGGTATGAAATACAGGAAAGTGTGTCAGACCCTTTATATTACTGCAGGGAAAGGTGACAGAACACGAACCTGAATTCCCCTGTGGGAGCATCAGCAGTTTGCTCACCAACTGGCTTTTTGTTCTTCTGCATGTGTATCAAACACAGCAAACTGAATTGCTTCTTACAGAGGAAAAGAGTCTTGTTTAGTGTAGTCTGGACTTTGGGAAGATGGTAGCTGTTAGATCAGTACCCAGCAAACTGGCTAACTTGTTTTTTGTGACTGGTCTCTGGTGATTTTGGCCTGGCTTCTCTAAGAGGTTCAATTTTCATTTAGAAATGGCAGGAAAACACTCTGTGAGCTCACGTGGAGCCAGTGCTGTCACAGGACAGATGGAGCTGGGACAAATGGCACATTGCTTTTGATCTTAACAAGAAGCAACCTGAGCTCCTCATGACAACAGCCCAACAGACTGGTAATGGATCCATTAAAATTAACTCATCACAAAGCTTTTAACCTAAAGCTCTGACATATGGAACTTACTCAGTTCTGCCATGGAGGAAGGGAGTTTGAAAACAAAGAGGTTTAGCAAGGAGAGCCATGCACAGCAAAACTGTTTGTACTCTAGCAAATTAAGTGTCCTAGGAGGTAAGACCTCATCCATATTTCAATTTTACCCCTCCATGTACCCAAATTCTTGGTCTTAATTTCTTTGTCAGTAGAAAAATATGACAGGGAGGTGTAGATTCTCCTTGTCTTCTTAAGCTGGGCAGCTTGTAACCTCATGTTCTCCCACAAACAATAACAGACAATCTGAAATTTTGTTATGAAACGATACTTGGGAAAGTTTGCCCTGTGTTTGTGTTTGCCCAGAAGTAACTTAGAGATTCACTGGAATATTACAAGCCATGAATATTTGATTTATTGTGGTTGCTAGAATCCTTCATATTTTACAACTTTTCTGCTGCAAAACTATCTGGCACTTACAGAACTCTTGCCTTGTGTGGTTCTCCAGTGCTTCTTGCAGAGAAGTGCTTTGGGAAGCAGTCAGGATAGTGCCATGTCCACGTGTGGTGTATGGAGCCCACAGGACAGGGAATTGTCTTTGCTGTGGGCACTGGCTGGTATTCCAACACCTATGTCATTTATTCTGCTGGAATCCTCGTGAAAAAGGTTGTTCTTTGCCATAGAGATTTTTAGTCTACATTTTTTAGCTCAAACAGCCAAAACTTTTCCATCTCACACGTTTCTGATGCTGTTTTTTCCTTCCCAGGCTGTTGCTGGCCCCATGAAGATGTTGCTTACATTCTGCAGTCCCTATGTGTTGGTACCAAGCTGAAAGTTCTGTGGTGCCCCACAGCAGCCCAGTTATCCACAGGTAAGCCAAGAGCCAGGGTGCAGCTCCGGAAGATCCAAGGGATTCTGACAGATGAATCTCTGTCCCTCCAAGAAGGCAGGACCAGTTCTGAAGGTAAAGGGTCTGACCCTGCACCCACCTTTGCATGGCAGCAGCCACCCCATGCTTTGTGAAAGGCACACAACATGTGCCATTCTTAATTCAGCACAATATTTTTGCAAGTAAAAATATTTGTTAAAATTAGTGTTGATAGCAGTGGCTGAATCAATCTTATAAAGCTCTTTAAAATATCAGCCTGGGCACAAAATGATTTTTTAACAAAAATTTTTAATTTTTTTTTTTAGTTCTTTGCTTTGGTGCTCAGAGATAATGAAAGAAGGGACAGATTTTCTGTTCAACTTGCCTTTCAGTGTGCAGAGAAAAGAAGAACAGTTTTTCACCAGCTGGTTTAGGAGCTCTAAAAGCAATTGTGGTGTCCCTAATGTGGGGGTGGGGGCACTGCTACAGCCGGGATTGTCCCCACATGTGTTCCTCTCTTTACCGGAGTGCTGTATAGATCCAGAGCCTTGTACATCAGCCTGCTGGATCAAAAATCCCCCCAACGTCCCTCAGTTTGCAAAACTAAAGGCTTTGTGCTCATTAATATGAAAAGCTATATGGGTGGCCTGCACCTAATGTTCTTTTGTTGGCTGGACCCCAGTCAGCGCTCGCATCTAAATGACTGACCCAGCAAAGAGCTGCCCTTAAGACTGATTTGATCAAAGGGACTGAAGCTCTGTTGAGTGCAAATTCTCTAGAAAAATAAACACAGGAACTAGGAGAATGTTGGTGACAAAAGCAGAGTTGAACCTTTCAGGCTACCTCACTGCCACCTCCCCCTGCCCTTTTATTTTTAATTTATTTGATATTCTGCGTGCCAGTCCTTGTATGAAATGAGCCCTCAGCAACAAGCTGCTGGGCCTCCTCAGTGTGTCCTTTGTGCTCTCTGTGCTTCTGGTTTGGTTTGGCTGGAAAGCTTGTCCATCATGCACTCTGTGCTTGTTTCCTGTCATTCCAATGCACAGCCCTTTTCTGCTGCTTGGCATAGAAATACTCTGAATATTTTATTAGACAACTTACATCTTGCACTTCATGACATTAAATTGTATTAATCAGACTCTGTCATATCACAAGTTTCTTGAACACATTTTCAAGCCTTCCAGCTGTAGCCCAGAGGAAGCTGTTTCTGTCTTGCATCACAAAACTGGCACTTTTTTGCAAAGACAGCCCTTTACAAAGAACTCGTTGCGTGCATTAACATCTGAGGGGCTGCTTTCAAAGACAGACAAAAAACCCATGAACAAACAGCAAAACAACCAAACAACATATTAAAAAAAAAAAAAGTACTGTATTTTTAGCTCTTGCTTTTAATATTTTCCAAGCTGGCCTCCTTTTCCACTGCAGTGCTTTTCTTTCAGAAAAACACCCTTGCCAGACGATGTGCCTTAACAAGGAATATAGAACTTACACACAATGTATATATTGAAGCTAAACATGCAGAGTTCCCAGTATCACAATCATCATCATTTGTTTTCTGCCTATTTTTTGTCAGATTCATTTCAGAAGGGTGAGGACAGTATCTCAGCTTCGCTGGCTAGTTTAACGCCATTGCTTCCTGTTATCTGCACTTCCTTATGCTGTAGTGCCTCTGCCCATTCGTCTCTCTTGAATCACCGCCTCCTTCACCTGGTTTTTAGATGTTTTCCTGGATTTGTGGGGTTTTTTGCATTTTTTATTTCTTTCTTGGTTGCTGTTTTGTTTGCCTGTTTTGTTGGTCACACTTTGGATTTCGTTATTTTGGCTTTTTTTTCATTTAACAGTAGGAATCAGCTTGTGATTTGTATCATAAACGTTTATGAAGCACAAGCATTGCACATTAGGGTTGGTTTTGTTTTTGAAGTGATCTCAGGCCTAAAAACCCCTATGACTTTGAGCACTGAGTGCTCTCAGAAAGCAAATTGTGCATGAATAGGAAACTTGTAGTTACTATCTCCATTACACACAGAACAATGTAAAGTGGTTGAAATGGTATTTTGTGGTACAAATTCAAACCTTTATTTTGCCTTATTCTGCTGTCATGCCATAAAGTTGTACCAGATTTATCACTGAACTCGGTTCTTCCAGGATGGGGTGTTCAAGCTCATGTGGGACCTGGTGTGTTATCAGGCCAGACACATGATTGCCAAGCATAGCCAGCTCTGTCTGCAAAGAGAACAGGGAGCTACAGCTCTTAGGAACTCAGGGGTTAGTGAGCAAACAGACCAAATCCCTAATTTCTCTCAGTTACTTTACAGGAGTATTTGCTACTGATAGACTTTATATTCCTGTCCAGAGCAGGAAAAGAAACCAAACAAACAAGCTGGCAGTTTGCTTTAGTTATGAAGAGACTCTGTTCAACTGCTCTGCTCCTTGTTTGAATTAAAAGCAGAGCAAAACGATTCTGTTGGTCACATCAAACCCACCTACTTCGGATCACAGTCTGTGAAAAACATGGAAAACAAAGCCTATTAAAAAGACTTCATTTTATAGTACTTACAGTTTTCTAATTCAGCCATGGGATAATTATGCCATATTGCCCTATATCAAATACCTAGGGAAATGAATAAAAGTAAGCTAAAAAATAGTGAATTCATTTTAAAAAGCCTGTGGAGAAAAATCAACAACTTACCGTCTCTTCTCATACATCTTTTGGAACCCAACATAGCAGCACCACAGGACAAGTGGCACAGTGAAGATTGTGATTACTGTGCCTATCATGCAGGACTTGTGCACATCCCGGGGGCAAACAATTCTTGGGAGTCGCACTGGACCTGGGTCATTTGTTCCTGTATCACGGATAACATCTGCGGGAGCAACGTGGATCGTGAGCCCGAGCTGCACACTGCTGCTGAGCTGGCAGCGCCTTGGCTACGGCCAGGACGCTCTCTGTTTCCCCCAGTGCTGCGCCCTGCAGGCACCTTGCCGCCCCTTGGCACAGGCTGTGGCACCCAACAAAGCCCACAAGGCCGGGAGGAGAGCCTGCGGGGAGCACAGCTGCTTGGGCAGTCGCTCCTTCGAGGGACACAAGCCAAAGCCATCCCTGCAGCGGCTGCTGCCAGCCCTGACCCTCCCTGCCCTGCTGGGACAGCTCCCACAGCCCAAGGGGACAGAGTCAGGCTCTCGCAGGACACAGGGCTGACCCTGCCCAGTGTGGGAACCAGCGACTGCTCTGGCCCTGGGCTCGCCCTAGGGATCCTGCTCAGGGCTGCTCCTGTGCCTTGGGCCTCTGGGCACTCAGGGCAGCTCGGGGAGGCAGCTGCAGCAGGAGGGACGTTGGTGCACAAGTGCTGTTTCCCATGGGCTGTGGAATTTGCTCCAGAGGCCTCAAAGCCAAGGCATCTCCAGCTTTGGCTGCTGCTGGGGTAAGAGCTGCTGCCACACAACCCCACCAAGGGCTGAACTTGCCTGAGCCCTGCACAGCAATTACCTCCTGTTCCCCTGCCTGGCATCACCTCCCTTCCTTCAGCAGAGGCTGCCATTGAGGCATTGCTTCCTGTGGCAAGTGCCTCCTTCAGCACAGTCTTTCGGTGCATCGCTTGAGAAAGGCAGAGGCTGAGCTTAATCAGACAGAAGCATTTTCCATTTAGTGAGGTAGAATCTTCAGAAGGCAATATTTTTCCAAGAAATGGATAAGGTCCAGGAAAATGGATGGGCTTCTGGGGACTCCACCAGGACCCTCCCTCCTCCAAACAGCTGCCACTCGGGATCTCCCCGGAAACCGGGAAATTGCAGGGGATCTCAGGGTCTGCAGGGCCCATTGGGCAGTTTGGACACCCTGTCAGCCGGTGCCAGCAGCTGTCAGCAGCCTTCCTGCAGGGGCTGGGGAGAAGCTGCAGCCAGGCCAGGCTGGGAAACAGCCCTGCAGGGTGTGAAAGCAGCAGCAGGGCAGTGAGGCTGCAATGGATACCTTCCTGCTATGCCGGGCACAGAGTGCCCAGATGTTAAGGAAAAGGCTGTGGCTGCTGCGTCTCAGGAGAAGGCCGAGGAAAATGCACCCACCATGCCAGCTCTGCAGCTCACTTAGCATCTGGTCCAGATGTTTGGCTGCCTCCAGGGATTTCCTGTCTTCCATAATTTTACTCTTCCCTCTAAGAGGACGTTAACGGAAAGTAGTACCATTTCTCTTTCAGGCCAGAGTGTCAGTGAGTGCAGCTTGGCAATGGGATCCCTCCTTGGCACTCCCTCACCTCTGCCTTCCACTCAGGAGCACAGGCAGAGGCACCACGTGCCTGCAGTGGCCCCACACTGGGATGGAAGGAGCCCCTTGCAGGGCAGGCAGGGCACAAAGGACTGCCGGGAGCTGCCAGCCGCTCCAAACTCCGCCCCAGCCAGAGCCAGGGCTTGGCAGCAGCAGCAGGAACACCTCAGGCTCCCTGGGGCCATCAAAGGAGCCTCGCAAGGCACAGAGCCCCGGGGCACATCCCTGGGCCCAGAACCTTCCCTCTCTGCTCTTCTCTGTGCCTGCACAGAGCACGCGGAAGGAGCAGCTGGCATTTCGCACGGGAAGAAGACTGACAGCTAAATGCTCCTTCCTCCCACTGACAGCGATCCTGCGGGATCACTCAGGGCTCGAGAAGGGAGCAGGGCAAGATTTCCAGATTCTTTCAACCTTCAGAGGATTGTAAGGGAAATGGCACATGAGTGAGATCTTGCCATGTTGACAGTGATTATTCTGTCAGGAAAGGGATTGTGAGAACTTACCTTCACCAAGCTCCAAGATATTGAAACTGTCATTCACCAGCTTTTCGAGATGATTCATGACATGTTCCCAATCTAGAAGGGAGCACAGATTGCAACCATTTCCATGGTGTGCTGGGATTCCCTTCTCCCTTAGGGCACTGGGCAAAGCAAGGTGGTTGGGTAAGGCTGTGGGAGCCAGATGTCAATGGACAAGGCCAAAGCTACAGAAGGGATTGGGGACCTCTGTGCTATCTCCTGGACACAATCCACTGTCTTTGGAGGGCCAGTGAAACATCCCTGGAGGGGAAACTGGACAAGCCCAAGGCTCCTTGAGGCTCTTTCACACCCCAGATGGAAGACACATGCCCAGAAAAGAAACCCTTACTAAACCCCGGGGCAAAAGCATTCCCAACACGTTCCAGGGAGAAGAGGCCTCTGTCCCAGGAAAGGGGGAGGCAGGCCGCTGGCTCACCTGCTCTCCACGCTCCCACTGGAGCAGCCTGGGCAGCCCTGGCATGCAGGGCCACTGCCAGGAGGAGCAGGAGGAAAAGGCGCAGAGCAAGGGCCATGGTGCCTTGCCCTCAGCCAGTCCCACAGCTCTTGCTGCCACCACTGTCCTGACACCACTGTATCAATGTCAGCACCGCTGCTGCCGCTGCTGCTGCAACAGTTGTGGTCAAGGACTGACTGGTCGGTCGTTGTGGTGCTGTGCAACCACAGGGCTCTGTGACCTCTGTGACCTCATGGCCCTGCTGTGACCTCAGAGCCCTGCTGTGACCTCATGGCCTTACTTGTAGCCCCAAAGTGCAACCCCATCTGTACTAATGAACTGCCTCGATTGTAAATATTTTGCTTCATCAAAAGGCCATTGCTTAGCAAAGATTTTTCCTGCTGTTGTTTCCTCCAGGCTGTGTCCCTGGAGGTGCTCCTGATGGCTTCCTCTTTTCCTGGACATTGCATTGGAGGCATGATGATGGGGGTCCATCATCCAGGCCCAGATGATCCCACTAAAAGAAATGTGGCTGAGCCCAGGCACCCTCAGCATGGGCTCCCCCAACCCCTCGGGGCCCCGCTGCTGGTCCCAGCAGCCCCCTGCCTGGCTCCTGCCTGCCCACACCATGGGCATCCACGGATGCTCCCGGACATGGAGCTCAGGCAGTGCTGATGCCGTGTGGGCTTTGGTGGTTGTACCCCCAGGACACTGGTGTGACAGCTCTGTCCCTCTTTATTCATACATAAGAACAACCCCTATCCTGGCAGAGGGGGAAGCCACGTTCAATATGGCTTGGCGGACAGACTGGGGGGTTTTGCGCGTGGAGGAGGGGGACGTGTTGGTTTCATCTGGTCATGGAAGGCGCTGAACTGGTTCTGTGGTTGCTGGACAAATGGAGATGGGCTGCTCCCCATGGGCAGTGGAGGTGGCTCTGGGATCTCCATGGGGAGTGGAGGTGGCCCGGGGTATCCTGTGGGGAGCGGAGGTGGCTCAGGTATTCCCATGGGAAGTGCAGGTGGAACTGGGATCTCCACAGGGATTGGCTGTTTCCCCCAGGATGGCAGCTGTTCTGAGTTCATCCTCTCAGGGCTTCTGTTGGGGCTGCCCAGGCTCTCATCACTGCTGACTGAGCTGCTCAAGCTGGTGTCTGGATGTGACATCCAGCCACTGTCTTTCAGATGTTGTGCAGAGTGGCGCCTGTGGAGAGAGGAGGTGGCTGAGGCCCCCAGTGCAGCTGGGACACAGGGAGCCTCCTGAGCAGCAGGGCCCAGAGCTGGCAAGGCTCCCCAGCACGGCTGGAGCTGCTGGCACAACTTGGCCCAGGTGGACAGCTGCCCCTCAAGGCCCCAGCGAGCAGGGGATGGCTCCGGGCAGGGTCCCTGGCCAGCAGTGGCCCCAGAGCACGTCTGCCTTTCAAGGGCATTCTCATCCCCAACTCTTTCTCCTCCCCACCTTGCTTTCCCTCTGCCCAGTGCTCCTTGGGCTGCTCTTGGCCAGGCAGCATCAGTGGGAGCGAACGCTGCCTTCAGGCCAAGCAGGCTCCCCAGGGCAAGGCCCAGCAATGAAGAGGCCAACTAAAGCACTGGACAGCAGCAGAACCCTCAGCAGAACTATTTGGACACCCACTGACTCGCCACAAGTCCACAGCAACCTCAATGGGAATGTTTCCTAATTTTGAGCAGCCTTTAAAGGAAGCTGGAGGATGGAGATCAACAACTTACCGTTCCTTGCGCCTCCACCACCAGAAGCCCACATAGCACAGCACCATGGCAAGTGGCACAGAGAGCAGGATCACTGCTGTGCCTATCATGCAGGACTTGCGTGCATCATGGGGACAGAAAACTTTTGGGACGGTCGCTGTATCCTGGGGATTTGTCAGGGACTTGCCGAGCGCCTCTGTGTGAGCAACGTGAATCGTGAGCCCGAGCTGCGCACTGCTGCTGAGCTGGCAGCGCCTTGGCTACGGCCAGGACGCTCTCTGTTTCCCCCAGTGCTGCGCCCTGCAGGCACCTTGCCGCCCCTTGGCACAGGCTGTGGCACCCAACAAAGCCCACAAGGCCGGGAGGAGAGCCTGCGGGGAGCACAGCTGCTTGGGCAGTCGCTCCTTCGAGGGACACGAGCCAAAGCCATCCCTGCAGCGGCTGCTGCCAGCCCAGACCCTCCCTGCCCTGCTGGGACAGCTCCCACAGCCCAAGGGGACAGAGTCAGGCTCTCGCAGGACACACTGAAACAATTACCTCCTGTGCCATTGCCTGACATTGCCTTTCTTCCTTCAGCAGAGGCTGGCACTGGGCCATTGCTTCTTCCAGGAATAGCCACCTTCTGCAAAGCCTTTTGCTTCTTCCCTTGAGAAAGGAAAAGGCACAGCTGGATCAGATGGAATCATTACCCATCAGGGAGGCAGCAGGTTAAAGAGGCAATATTTGTCAAAGACATGGATAAGTATCAGGAAAACACCCAGGTGTGGAGGTTTTACCTCCGAGTTGCCAGCTAGAGGGCCGGCCGTGGGGGCAGGGACAGCCTGTGCTGTCTCAGTCATGGTGACAGTGAGATCAGCCCATGAGCCCCTGCGGCAATGTATGCACCAGCTAAGAAGATCATTGGCCCAGACACCTCCCCCGCCCCTTTCCCATATATGGCTTAGTTTCCAGACTGTTCTTCTTTGTTCCCCTCCTAAGTTGTACCCCATTGGTTGGTTTGGATTATGTATCCTCCCCTCCCTTGTAATGATTGGTTGTTACCCCTGTCCCTCTTCCCTATGGCTTTCCCGGTTGGCCTGCGTGCCAAACCACTCCCTCTCTCCTTCCCCTTAAGACCCTATTCCACTGTGTGCTCAACGGCCATTTTGTCCTGCTCACCGGGACACCTTGCTGCCCGACACCAACTGCCGCTGACAGCTTGCAGCCTCCGGAGCTCCAGACCCCACGCCCATCCCTGCTTCTCCGCCCCGTCTCTCCTTCCCCGGACCTTCCCTACTGCACCGCATAATAAACCACTGGAGAACCGCAGACTGCCTGCTGTGCGTCCTTCTGCCGCGCGCCCCCAGCCTACCCGCCTGCGTTTCTTTTTATTTTCTACAACACCCAGGCTCAGCAGAGCTGGGCCAGGGCCCTCCTGTTCTCCAAGCAGCCGACCCTCCTGATTTCCCCAGTGACTGATAGATTGCAGGGGATCTCAGGGTCAGTAGTGCCCATGGGGCAGTTAGGGCACCCTGTCAGCTGGTGCCAAATGCCTCCCTGCAGAGGCTGGGGAGAAGCTGTAGCCAGGCAAGGCTGGGAAACAGCTCTGCAGGGTATGAAAACGGCAGTGGGGCGCCGATGGATCCCTTCCTGCTGTGCTGGGCACAGAATGTCCAGATGTGCAGGGAAAGGCCCTGGCTGCTGAGTGTCAGGAGAAGGCTGAGGGAAATGCACCCACCACGGCGTTTCTCCAGGTCAGTCAGCATCTGGTCTAGATGTCTGGCTGCCTCCAGGGATTTCCTGTCTGCTGTGTCTTGTGTCTTGACTCTTGGAGGACCTTAGAGCAAAGCAGTTCCATGTCACAGGAATGGATCACACCAAAGCAGTGCTCAGCCCGTGGGCTCAGCAGGGACACACTACTCACCCCTATGATGAGAACCAGGCTTGTGCTCAGCATGCAGCCCAGGAGCTGGAAAAGTCCTCCCTGCAGACCCATCTGTAACTCAACAGCCATAGTAACTTCTTTCACCTGGTTCTTGCCAGGTTGCCAATGATTATTCTCTGAGGGGAAGCTGAGAACTTACCTGTAGAACCTTCCAAGGGTTCCAAACCATCTTCTCTCCCTGCTGCTGGAGAAGCCTTCCCATCACCCTCATCTAGAAGGGAGCACAGAGCAGAATCATTTCCATGCTGTGCATCCCTTAGGAAAAATGGCAAATGACTGAGCTCTTGCCACATTGACACTGATCTCATTCTCTCAGTAAAAAGGGACTTTGAGAACTTACCTCCAGCATGCTCCACAGACTTCAAATGGTTATGAACCAGGGCTTCCAGATAATCCATCACACGATCCCAATCTTGAAGAGAGCACAGAGCAGAACTATTTCCATGGTGTGCTGGGATCGCTTTCTCTGCCTTAGGGCACTGGGAACTGCAAGGGGGTTGGGTATGGCTCTGGGAGTCACATGTCAATGGACATGGCCAAAGCTGCAGAGGGGCCGGAGGAGCTCTGGTCTGGCTCCTGTCCACTGTCCACCTTCTTTGCAGGCCCTGTGCAACATCCCTGGAGAAGAAACTGGAACAGCCCAGGAACCCTCGGGGCTCTCTCAATCCCGCAGAGGAATTCCTCTCTAAAGCACTGGGGAAAAGCATTCCCAACACGTTCCAGGGAGAAGAGGCCTCTGTCCCAGGAAAGGGGGAGGCAGACTGCTGGCTCACCTGCTCTCCACGCTCCCACCGGAGCAGCCTGGTCAGCCCTGGCATGCAGGGCCACTGCCAGGAGGAGCAGGAGGACAAGGCGCAGAGCAAGGGCCATGGTGCCTTGCCCTCAGCCAGTCCCACAGCTCTTGCTGCCACCACTGCCCTGACACTGCTGTCCTAATGTCAGCACCGCTGCTGCCACCACCGCTGCTGCAACAGTTGTGGTCAAGGACTGACTGGTCGGTCGTTGTGGTGCTGTGCAACCACAGGGCTCTGTGACCTCTGTGACGTCAGAGCCCTGCTGTGACCTCATGGCCTTACTTGTAGCCCTGAAGTGCAACCCCATCTGTACTAATGAACTGCCTCGATTGTAAATATTTTGCTTCATCAAAAGGCCATTGCTTAGCAAAGATTTTTCCTGCTGTTGTTTCCTCCAGGCTGTGTCCCTGGAGGTGCTCCTGATGGCTTCCTCTTTTCCTGGACATTGCATTGGAGGCATGATGATGGGGGTCCATCATCCAGGCCCAGATGATCCCACTGAAAGAAATGTGCCTTAGCCCAGGCACCCTCAGCATGGGCTCCCCCAACCCCTCGGGGCCCCACTGCTGGTTCCAGCAGCCCCGTGCCTGGCTCCTGCCCACCCACACCATGGGCATCCACGGCTGCTCCCGGACATGGAGCTCAGGCAGTGCTGGTGCCGTGTGGGCTTTGGTGGTTGTACCCCCAGGACACTGGTGTGACAGCTCTGTCCCTCTTTATTCATACATAAGAACAACCCCTATCCTGGCAGAGGGGGAAGCCACGTTCAATATGGCTTGGCGGACAGACTGGGGGGTTTTGCGCGTGGAGGAGGGGGACGTGTTGGTTTCATCTGGTCATGGAAGGCGCTGAACTGGTTCTGTGGTTGCTGGACAAATGGAGATGGGCTGCTCCTCATGGGCAGTGGAGGTGGCTCTGGGATCTCCACGGGGAGTGGAGGTGGCCCAGGGTATCCTGTGGGGAGCGGAGGTGGCTCAGGTATTCCCATAGAAAGTGCACGTGGAACTGGGATCTCCACAGGGATTGGCTGTTTCCCCCAGGATGGCAGCTGTTCTGAGCTCATCCTCTCAGGGCTTCTGTCGGGGCTGCCCAGGCTCTCATCACTGCTGACTGAGCTGCTCAAGCTGTCTGGATGCGACATCCAGCCACCGTCTTTCAGATGTTGTGCAGAGCGGCGCCTGTGGAGAGAGGAGGTGGCTGAGGCCCCCAGTGCAGCTGGGACACAGGGAGCCTCCTGCACAGCAGGGCCCAGAGCTGGCAAGGCTCCCCAGCATGGCTGGAGCTGCTGGCACACCTTGGCCCAGGTGGACAGCTGCCCCTCAAGGCCCCAGCGAGCAGGGGATGGCTCCGGGCAGGGTCCCTGGCCAGCAGTGACCCCAGAGCACATCTGCCTTTCAAGGTGCTGGAGGTTGTGGAATTTTTCCCCATTTTATGGCTTGGTGTAGGAGTACTTAACACAAAAAAGTACTTAAGCACTTACGACCGAGTACTTAGGACTAAAAATATGTAGCCAGCCTTTTCCTCCTGCTCCTCCTGGCAGTGGCCCTGCATGCCAGGGCTGACCAGACTGCTCCGGTGGGAGCGTGGAGAGCAGGTGAGCCAGCAGCCTGCCTCCCCCTTTCCGGGGACAGCGGCCTCTTGTCTCTGGGATGTGTGGGGAGTGCTTTGAAACAGGATTTTACAAGGGGTTTCCTTTGTGGTACTGAGAGAGCCCTGAGAGGCCATGGGCTTATCCCATTTCCTCTCCAGGGATGTTGCACAGGGCCTGCAAAGAAGGTGGACAGTGGACAGGAGCCAGCCCAGAGCACCCCAGGCCCCTCCGCAGCTTTGGCCATGTCCATTGACATCTGGCTCCCACAGCCTTACCCAACCCCCTTGCAGTGCCCAGTGCCCTAAGGCAGAAGGGGATCCCAGCACACCATGGAAATAGTTCTCATCTGTGCTCTCTTCTAGATGAGGGTGCTGGGAAGGCTTCTCCAGCAGCAGGGATACAAGAGGGTTTGGAACGCTTGGGATCTTCTGCAGGTAAGTTCTCAACGTCCCCTCAGAATATAATCATTGGCCACCTGGCAAGAACCAGGTTGTCAGGAGCTTCTGTGTTACAGGTGCGTCTGCAGGGAGGACTTTTCCAGCTCCTGGGCTGGATGCTGCGCGCAAGCCTGGCTCCCGTCGCAGGGGTGAGTAGTGTGTCCCTGCTGAGCCCACGGGCTGAGCACTGCTTTGGTGTGATCCATTCCTGTGACATGGAACTGCTTTGCTCTAAGGTCCTCCTAGAAGGAAGAACAAACTTACAGAAGAGAAGGAATCCCTGGAGGTATCTGAACAAGCAGACCGAATTCTGGCTGAACAGGAGACAGAGCACGGTGGGTGCATTTCCCTCAACCTTGTCCTGACACTCAGCAGCCAGGGCCTTTTGCTGCACATCTGGACACTCTGTGCCTAACCCAAACCCACTGCAGTCTCACTGCCCTGCTGCTGCTTTGACACCCTGCAGGGCTGTTTCCCAGCCTGGTCTGGCTGCAGCTTCTCCCCAGCCTCTGCAGGAAAGCATTTGGCATCAGCTGACAGGGTGTCCAAACTGCACCAAGGGCAATGCTGACCCTGAGATCCCCTGCAATTTCCCAGTCTCCGGGGGAGATCAGGAGGGGTAGATGTTGGGAGGAGGGAGGTCCCTGGCCCAGCCTGAAGAGCCTGGGCTTTTTCCTGAACTTTATCTACGTCTTTG
Source organism: Lichenostomus cassidix (assembly GCF_008360975.1). Lineage (NCBI taxonomy): Eukaryota > Metazoa > Chordata > Aves > Passeriformes > Meliphagidae > Lichenostomus > Lichenostomus cassidix. The sequence goes on from NC_139493.1 coordinate 18,645,693, forward strand.
ACAAGTATTACCTCTTTAACATGCTGCCTCCCTGATGGGTAATGCTTCCATCTGATCCAGCTGTGCCTCTTCCTTTCTCCAGAGATGGACCAAAAGGCAGCTTTGCTGAAGGCAGCACACCCAGGAGAGAGCAATGTCTCTGAGCCAGCCGCTGATGCTCGAAGGGAAGAGATCCCAGACAGTGCCACAGAAGGTAATTGCTGTGCAGGGCTCAGGCAGGCTCAGCCCTTGGTGGGGCTGTGTGGCAGCAGCTCTGCCCCCAGCAGCAGCCAAAGCTGGAGATGCCTTGGCTTTGAGGCCTCTGGAGCACATTCCACAGCCCATGGCAAACGGGACTTGTGCACCAACGTCCCTCCTGCTGCAGCTGCCTCCTCGAGCTGCCCTGAGTGCCCAGAGGCCCAAGGCACAGGAGCAGCCCTGAGCAGGATCCCTAGGGCGAGCCCAGGGCCAGAGCAGTCGCTGGTTCCCACACTGGGCAGGGTCAGCCCTGTGTCCTGCGAGGGCCTGACTCTGTCCCCTTGGGCTGTGGGAGCTGTCCCAGCAGGGCGGGGAGGGTCGGGGCTGGCAGCAGCTGCTGCAGGGATGGCTTTGGCTCGTGTCCCTCGAAGGAGCGACTGCCCAAGCAGCTGTGCTCCCCGCAGGCTCTCCTCCCGGCCTTGTGGGCTTTGTTGGGTGCCACAGCCTGTGCCAAGGGGCGGCAAGGTGCCTGCAGGGCGCAGCACTGGGGGAAACAGAGAGCGTCCTGGCCGTAGCCAAGGCGCTGCCAGCTCAGCAGCAGTGCGCAGCTCGGGCTCACGATCCACGTTGCTCCCGCAGATGTTATCCATGATACAGGAACAAATGACCCAGGTCCAGTGCGACTCCCAAGAATTGTTTGCCCCCGGGATGTGCGCAAGTCCTGCATGATAGGCACAGTAATCACAATCTTCACTGTGCCACTTGTCCTGTGGTGTTGCTATTTTGGGATCTGGAGGTTCCGTGAGAATAGACAGTAAGTTGTTGATTTTTCTCCAAAATTTTTTTTCAACTCTGCTCACGACATTTGTAACCTGACTAATAATCATGCTGTTGTGGAATTGTGACAGTCCATGGTTGTCCAAATAGCTCTGCTGAGGGTTCTGCTGCTGTCCAGTGCTTTAATTGGCCTCTGCACTGCTGGGCCTTGCCCTGGGGAGCCTGCTTGGGATGAAGGCAGTGTTCGCTCCCACTGAGGCTGCCTGGCCAAGAGCAGCCCCAGGAGCACTGGGCAGAGGCAAAGCACGGTGGAGAGGAGAAAGGGTTGGGGACAAGATTGCCCTTGAAAGGCAGACGTGCTCTGGGGCCACTGCTGGCCAGGGACCCTGCCCGGAGCCATCCCCTGCTCGCTGGGGCCTTGAGAGGCAGCTGTCCACCTGGGCCAAGGTGTGCCAGCAGCTCCAGCCGTGCTGGGGAGCCTTGCCAGCTCTGGGCCCTGCTGTGCAGGAGGCTCCTCATAAAGCAAACGGTGCGAAAGAACTTGGCTAAATCACTTGGGGTGGGAGTGCAGCAGCCTCTCAGGGGCTCTGCTCGTTGAGCTGCACACTATCAATGTGTTTAAAATACTTGTTTAACACATATAGAGCCATTTAGAACCTGATTACAAACCTGCACATTCTCTCCAATCTCTAAATGCCACGCAGTTCTTCCCAAACTCTTTCCATGTGATCGTAAATAATAACGCATAGTCACAGTGGTATTTTGGCAATAGATTTGGGGACAGCAAAGTGGTTATTCAGTAGCTCACATAAAGTTTCATGGTTACAGTTACGCTAGAGGAGAAGCACATTCGCTGCCGTTCAGTGTTAAATCCAAACTGATGAAGCTTTGGGTTTGGCCTTGAGGCTTTGCTCTGTGTGTGTGAGTTGTGTTCTGGATTGATTCCCAATCACTCCTGGAGCCAGTTTTGGGTGCAGGCTCATCCCAGCCCTGACCCTGGGCAGCTCTGGGGTCAAAGGCACAGCTAAGGCTGCGCTGCTCATGACTGGGCTGTAGGGCTTCGTTATCAAAGGGCTTGGAGAAGTTTCAATTACTGTGTTTTAACTACATGATTTTGTTTATAAAATTCATTCACTAGCTTTTAACTCAGTTTTACTCCTTTTCCAGGCACTTCCTAAAAATACTTGCTGCACAGAAGCCTGCGTTTAGAGTAATTGCGCCTTGTGTCAAGTAGAAAAATGTAAGTACTATAGAGTAATTTTTACATTCTCATGTTTTTCACTGACTGTGATCAAAAGTAGGTGGGTTTGATGTGACCAAGAGAATAATTTTGTTCTGCTTTCAATTCGAACAAGGAGCAGAGCTGGAACTTGTTGAACATAGTCTCTTCACTTCATAGCTAAAGCAAACTGCCAGGGTTCTTTTTCTGGGGAGTATAAAATCTATCAGCAGCAAATACTCCTGTAAAGTAACTGATGATAGAAATTAGGCATCAGGACCGTTTGGGAAGTGCTGACCAGTTCAACAGTCTGTAATAAACTCAGTCTGTAATAATCAATCTTTTCAGAAGAGAACGTTCGGTTTCTTTGTGGCACTCCCATACTTGCATTTACATGTATTCAAAAACGCTTTTTGAGAGAAATTTCCAATAGCTCTTCATGGCATCCTAGCTGACTTTTCTCTGTTTCTCCATAAATGCTTCTGAAAACCTGGATGATTCCATTAAAAAAGCTGCAAAGCAGATCTTGGAGAAGAGGGCCTACATCTGCTCCCACCCCCTGGACAGGACCTTCTGATCCCTCCCTCCCTGACAGCAGATGCTGCTGAATGTAAATCAGGAAGGAATTTGCTGCAGTTCAAGTATTTGACACCTCAAAAGTACCTGCTATTTAATGACTTTACTAAATGTAACTGTAGAAAATAAAACTTCTTTCTAACCACAACTTCATAAAAAAAGTGTAAGTAAAGAGGTTTTATCTAGAGCTCAAGTTACTTGACTAGAACTTTATTAATGTTCTCCTTGGAGCTGGATGGGGACATGTCTTCCCAGGGAAGGGATTGTATTTCTTTTATTGCTCAGTATTTTTTGCACTACAATGAGCTGCTTGTTCACTGAGCAAGTGGTGAAAGACTTGGGGAATCACAAGAGTTCATTTTGGGAGGCACCTCCAGCACTCATCGTGTTCAGCATCACCACCAGGACACTCACAACTCAAAGTGCTGCCTTTGCCTCAGTCTTTAACAGCAAGACCACGGCCAGTGTCTCTTGGTATTTCCTGTAACCATTTCTTGATGGAAGGCAGAGTTGGACTGAGTAGGAAGGAGGAAACATTTTGTTGTTAAAGAAATCATGGTGGCTATCTAAGATCATGAAGCTCAGAGAGATTCCTGTGGGTCACTTCTCGAGCTTGTCTTCTGGACGGCCCTGTCCTTCAGGAATGTCAGTGGCCCCTCAGCTCAGTGTCACCTGCAAACCTGCTGAGGGTGCCCTCCATCCCTTTGTCCTTGGCATTAATGAAGGTATTAAATCCCATTGGTCCCAGTTTGGAGCCCTGAGGGACACCGCTGGTCACCGATGTCCATCGGGACTCTGAGCCATTGACCACAACCCTCTGGATGTGACCACCCAGCCAGTTCCTCAGCTTCCAGCAGATCTGGAGCTCTCCAAATGAAGGAGAAGGGTGCTGGATGGGGGGGACTGAGTCCAGGGCATTACAGAAGTCCCGAGCAGTGGCCTCTGTAGCTCTTGCCTTGTCCACTGACAGTCACTCCACCATGGAAGGCCACAGGCTTGGTCAGGCAGCACAGACCCACTGTGTGCTTCTCAAGGTTTCCTTCAAAGCATTCAAGAGGTTGAGTGGTTCTCCCTCTGTTTTATTGACTGACTTTGTTCTTTGAGTCCCTTAAATTTCCCACAAAGAGGAAATGGTGAAGTAAAGGCTTCAGCTCGCCCATGAAACAAAAGGGCTGCGTTAGCCTTGGCCCCCCACAAGGTGCCAAACGGAGCTGCCTTGCAGGACGAGCTCCCTCCCCAGGAAGGAAACTTCCGAAGCTGCGGTCCATCCGCACCCAGGCCGTGAGGTCACAGCAGGGCCATGAGGTCACAGAGGTCACAGAGCCCTGTGGTTGCACAGCACCACAACGACCGACCAGTCAGTCCTTGACCACAACTGTTGCAGCAGCAGCGGCAGCAGCGGTGCTGACATTGATACAGCGGTGTCAGGACAGTGGTGGCAGCAAGAGCTGTGGGACTGGCTGAGGGCAAGGCACCATGGCCCTTGCTCTGCGCCTTGTCCTCCTGCTCCTCCTGGCAGTGGCCCTGCATGCCAGGGCTGCCCAGGCTGCTCCGGTGGGAGCGTGGAGAGCAGGTGAGCCAGCGGCCTGCCTCCCCCTTTCCTGGGACAGAGGCCTCTTGCCCCTGGAACATGTTGGGAATGCTTTTCCCCAGGGGTTTACAGGGGGTTTCCTTTGTAGGACTGAGAGAGCCCCGAGGGGCCCTGGGCTGGTCCAGTTTCTTCCCCAGGGATGTTGCACAGGGCCTGCAAAGAGGGTGGACAGTGGACAGGAGCCATCCCAGAGCACCCCAGGCCCTTCTGTAGCTTTGGCCTTGTCCATTGACATCTGGCTCCCACAGCATTACGCAACCGCCTTGCAGTGCCCAGGGGCCTGAGAGAGAAGGGGATCTCAGCACCCCACGGAAATGGTTGCAATCTGTGCTCTCTTCCAGATTGGGATCATGAGATGGATTATGTGGAAAAACTGGTGAATGACAGGCTGAATATCTTGGAGCTTGGTGGAGGTAAGTTCACAGCATCCCTTTCCTGACAGAATAATCAATCAGTGTCAACATGGCAAGATCTCACTCATGTGCCATTTCCCTTACAATCCTCTGAAGGTTGAAAGAATCTGGAAATCTTGCCCTGCTCCCTTCTCGAGCCCTGAGTGATCCCGCAGGATCGCTGTCAGTGGGAGGAAGGAGCATTTAGCTGTCAGTCTTCTTCCCGTGCGAAATGCCAGCTGCTCCTTCCGCGTGCTCTGTGCAGGCACAGAGAAGAGCAGAGAGGGAAGGTTCTGGGCCCAGGGATGTGCCCCGGGGCTCTGTGCCATGCGCGGCTCCTTTGATGGCCCCAGGGAGCCTGAGGTGTTCCTGCTGCTGCTGCCAAGCCCTGGCTCTGGCTGGGGCGGAGTTTGGAGCGGCTGGCAGCTCCCGGCAGTCCTTTGTGCCCTGCCTGCCCTGCAAGGGGCTCCTTCCATCCCAGTGTGGGGCCACTGCAGGCACGTGGTGCCTCTGCCTGTGCTCCTGAGTGGAAGGCAGAGGTGAGGGAGTGCCAAGGAGGGATCCCATTGCCAAGCTGCACTCACTGACACTCTGGCCTGAAAGAGACATGGAATTGCTTTCCGTTAAGGTCCTCCTAGAAGGAAGAGTAAAGATATGGAAGACAGGAAATCCCTGGAGGCAGCCAAACATCTGGACCAAATGCTGACTGATCTGGAGAAACGCCGTGGTGGGTGCATTTCCCTCAGCCTTCTCCTGAGACGCAGCAGCAGGGCCTTTTGCTGCACATCTGGGCACTCTGTGCCCGGCAGAGCCTTGGAGCCTTGCTGCACCGCTGCTGCTTTCACACCCTGCAGGGCTGTTTCCCAGCCTGGCCTGGCTGCAGCTTCTCCCCAGCCTCTGCAGGGAGGCATTTGGCACCAGCTGACAGGGTGTCCAAACTGCCCCATGGGCCCTGCAGACCCTGAGATCCCCTGCAATTTCCCAGGCTCTGGGTGGAAAAGGCATGGCAGCTGTTTGGAGGAGGGAGGGTCCTGCTGGAGTCCCCAGAAGCCCATCCAATTTTCTGAACCGTATCCATTTCTTGGAAAAGTATTGCCTTCTGAAGATTCCACCTTTCAAAATGTTGAATGCTTCCATCTAATCTGGCTGTGCCCCTTCCTTTCTCAAGTGATAAACGGAATGAATGTGCTGATGGCGAAGTTTCCCGGAGGAAGCAGTGGCTCATTGGCAGCCTCTGCTGAAGGAAGGGAGGCGATGCCAGGCACAGCCACAGGAGGTAATTGCTGGGCCTCTGGGCCTGAGCCCTGCTGAGGCTTGAGCTGCCATCTTTGCTGCTTGGCAGCGCAGGCACAGCCCGGAGCAGACAGGCACAGCACAGACGAATTATCTCGAGAGGGCTCAGGGGACTCGGCTACTGAGCAGTCCTGCTGGGGTCCCTGTGTGGGAAACTCATCCTGAAACCTGGGAGTGACTGCAAGGGGTGCCCATGGTGGGGAAAAGGCAGAGGGTGAGAACAGAGCTCCAGTACAGCCTGAGTGGCCCTGACTCCATCCACCTGGGCTCTAGGAGCTGTCGGAGCATAAGGAGGGAGGGAAGGAGGGAAGGAGGGAAGGAGGGAGGGAGGGAGGGAAGGAGGGAGGGAGGGAGGGAAGGAGGGAGGGAGGGAGGGAAGGGGAGAAAGATAAGTTATAGCACTGCCAGCTGCAGTTTGCCCCAGGGCTTTAAAGAATATTTTTTCTTAATGGGACTGAGATGTGCCTGAATGTCCCTGGGTTGGACCAATTTCCTCTCCAGGGATGTTGCACAGGGCCTGCAAAGAAGGTGGACAGTGGGCAGGAGCCAGCCCAGAGCTCTCCTGGCCCCTCTGCATCTGTGGCCTTGTCCACTGACATTTGGCTCCCATAGCCTTACCCAACGCCCTTGCAGTGCCCAGTGCCCTAAGGCAGAAGGGGATCCCAGCACACTATGGAAACAGTTCTCAGCTGTGCTCTCTTCTAGATTGGGATCGTGACATGGATTATCTCGAAGCCCTGTTAGATGATGGCTTGAAGATCTTGGAGCATGCTGGAGGTAAGTTCTCAATGTCCCTTTTACTGAGACCATGATCAGTGTCAAAGTATCAAGAGCTAACTCATGTGCCATTTCCCTTAAGATCATCTCAAAGCTGAAGGCTTCTGGAAATCTTGCCCTGCTCCCTTCTCAAGCCCTGAGTGATCCCATAGGAATGCTATCAGTGGGAGGAAGGAGCATTTAGCTATCAATCTTCCTGTGTCAAATGCCAGTTGCTCCTTCCGTGTGCTCTGTGCAGGCACAGAGAAGAGCAGAGAGGGAAGGTTCTGGGCCCAGGGATGTGCCCCGGGGCTCTGTGCCTTGCGCGGCTCCTTTGATGGCCCCAGGGAGCCTGAGGTGTTCCTGCTGCTGCTGCCAAGCCCTGGCTCTGGCTGGGGCGGAGTTTGGAGCGGCTGGCAGCTCCCGGCAGTCCTTTGTGCCCTGCCTGCCCTGCAAGGGGCTCCTTCCATCCCAGTGTGGGGCCACTGCAGGCACGTGGTGCCTCTGCCTGTGCTCCTGAGTGGAAGGCAGAGGTGAGGGAGTGCCAAGGAGGGATCCCATTGCTGAGATGCACTGGCTGCCACTCCGGCCTAATGGAGAATTTTGAGCAGTGTCATGGGAGCTGTTCTGTCCTGCCTTTGTTTGCAGCTGAGCCTGTTGGTGAAGGTGATCCAGCTTCCCAAGCCATGTCCAGGACTGAGCCAATGGGAGATGGAGAGGGTAGGTCAAGGCCTTTCTCCCTGGGAGAGCTGCCAGCTCAGAGCTCAAAGTTGGCCAGTGGGGCATCGCTGCAGGTGCCAGGACAGAGCCCTGCATGTGTGTGCCCTCGCCCTGTGGGATCCCCTCACTGCTTCTGCTCAGGATTTGCTACTGTTTGATGAGGGAGGGCTATGGCCAAGCCTCAAATGCCCTGACAATTTTCCGAGCCTTATCTCTGTTTTGGCTAGCATGTCCTCCTGATAGTGCCAACACCCAAATGGGTATTTCATCCATCTGATTCAGCCTTCCCTCTTCCTTTCTCAAGTGATGGACCAAAAGGCTGTGCAGAAGTTCGTTCTCAGAGGAAGCAGTGGTTTATCAGCAGCCTCTGCTACAGGGAGGGAGGCGATGCCTGGCAGGAGCACTGCAGCTAATTGCTGTGCAGGGCTCAGGCAGGCTCAGCCCTTGGTAGGGCTGTGTGGCAGCAGCTCTGCCCCCAGCAGCAGCCAAAGCTGGAGATGCCTTGGCTTTGAGGCCTCTGGAGCACATTCCACAGCCCATGGGAAACAGCACTTGTGCACCAACGTCCCTCATGTTGCAACTTCCTCCCCGAGCTGGCCCTTAGTGCCCAGAGGCCCAAGGCACAGGAGCAGCCCTGAGCAGGATCCCTAGGGCGAGGTCATGGCCAGAGCAATCGCTGGTTCCCACACTGGGCAGGGTCAGCCCTGTGTCCTGCGAGAGCCTGACTCTGTCCCCTTGGGCTGTGGGAGCTGTCCCAGCAGGGCAGGGAGGGTCGGGGCTGGCAGCAGCCGCTGCAGGGATGGCTTTGGCTCGTGTCCCTCGAAGGAGCGACTGCCCAAGCAGCTGTGCTCCCCGCAGGCTCTCCTCCTGGCCTTGTGGGCTTTGTTGGGTGCCACAGCCTGTGCCAAGGGGCGGCAAGGTGCCTGCAGGGCGCAGCACTGGGGGAAACAGAGAGCGTCCTGGCCGTAGCCAAGGCGCTGCCAGCTCAGCAGCAGTGCGCAGCTCGGGCTCACGATCCACGTTGCTCCCGCAGATGCAGCTGGCACCACAACACGTGTTCCCAATGAAGAGTCAGGCATCAGAAGAGACGTCTGTTAGGGAGCACGTTGTTTCCAAGTATTAACACCAGGCCTGGTTTGTTTGGCGCTTCTCATAATTTTGTGCTGTGTCATTATCGGGTATCACTGGAAGCGAAAATAGTGAGTGTTTCATTCGTCTTTCCCTTAAACAGCTTCTTTCCAATGTCTGTTGTAGGCAGGAAACATTCCCAGTAATGCTGCCGTGGACTTGTGGCGACTCAGTGGTTATCCAAATAGCTCTGCTGAGGGTTCTGCTGCTGTCCAGTGCTTTACTTTGTCTCTTCACTGCTGGGCCTTGCCCTGGGGAGCCTGCTTGGGCTGAAGCCAGTGCTGTCTCCCACTGAGGCTGCCAGGCCAATAGAAGCCCCAGGAGCACTGGGCACAGGCAAAGCACGGTGGAGAGGAGAAAGAATGGGGGATGTGATTGCCCTTGAAAGGCAGACATGCTCTGGGGCCACTGCAGGCAGGGGACCCTTCCCAGAGCCGTCCCCTGCTAGCTGGGGCCTTGAGGGGCAGCTGTCCACCTGGGCCAAGGTGTGCCAGCAGCTCCAGCCATGCTGGGGAGCCTTGCCAGCTCTGGGCCCTGCTGTGCAGGAGGCTCCCTGTGTCCCATCTGCAGTGGGGGCCTCAGCCACATCCTCTCTCCACAGGTGCTGCTCTGCACCCTCAAAAGGCGGGCATAACACCTCACTCAGGGAGAACTGGATCTCTCATCGTGCACCTCCCTGTACATGTCCGTTGTCCTGCCCACCGCTGTATCCAGTGTTGATTCATCGGACGCCACGAATACCCAGACCAACCCCAAAGGCCCTGCTCTCAGGCCAGGACTGAAGGAGTGCCTCTCCTGCCAGGGCAGGGATTGAGCCCAGCAACACCTTCAGGCTTCAGCTCTGGTGTCTGGCTGGTACCAGCAGCACTGGCTGAGCTCCTGGTTGTGGCACATCCAGGGGTGGGCAGGCAACAGCTGAGCATGGAGCTCCTTAGTGAAGCAGCGAGCATCTGCTATCTTTTTTTTTCCATTTTGGAACATTTAGAAGTAGTTTTTAATTTGCAGCACTGTAGAAATATTTTGTAGCATAAGCAACCAAATGTTTATTCCTTTTTGTCCCAACAGTTCTGTATTTTTTCAAAGTAGTTTTATAATTATGGAAAAACCTAGAATATTCTGACACTTCTGCAATAAAAAAAGAAATTGCATTTAATTTCTAATCATTAGTCTATCACAGCCTGGACAAGATTGGCACATGAAAGATGAATTATCCCAAGCAGGTTCAGGGGACTCAGGAAGTGAGCAGCCCTGATAGGGTCCCTCAGTGGCACATGCGTCCTGAAACCTGGGAGAGGCTGCAGAGGGTGTCCAATGCTGGGGCAAACGCAGAGGAGGAGAGCAGGGCTGCAGTGTGTCCTTTGAGGGCCTGACTCTGTCCCCTTGGGCTGTGGGAGCTGTCCCAGCAGGGCAGGGAGGGTCGGGGCTGGCAGCAGCCGCTGCAGGGATGGCTTTGGCTCGTGTCCCTCGAAGGAGCGACTGCCCAAGCAGCTGTGCTCCCCGCAGGCTCTCCTCCCGGCCTTGTGGGCTTTGTTGGGTGCCACAGCCTGTGCCAAGGGGCGGCAAGGTGCCTGCAGGGTGCAGCACTGGGGGAAACAGAGAGCGTCCTGGCCGTAGCCAAGGCGCTGCCAGCTCAGCAGCAGTGCGCAGCTCGGGCTCACGATCCACGTTGCTCCCGCAGATGTTATCCGTGATACAGGAACATATGACCCAGGTCCAGTGCGACTCCCAAGAATTGTTTGCCCCCAGGATGTGCGCAAGTCCTGCATGATAGGCACAGTAATCACAATCTTCACTGTGCCACTTGTCCTGTGGTGTTGCTATTTTGGGATCCGGAGGTTCTGTGAGAATAGACAGTAAGTTGTTATTTTTCTCCAAATTTTTTTCCAACTCTGCTCACGACATTTGTAGCCTGACTAATAATCATGCTGTTGTGGAATTGTGACAGTCCATGGTTGTCCAAATAGCTCTGCTGAGGGTTCTGCTGCTGTCCAGTGCTTTAATTGGCCTCTTCACTGCTGGGCCTTGCCCTGGGGAGCCTGCTTGGGCTGAAGGCAGCGTTCGCTCCCACTGAGGCTGCCTGGCCAAGAGCAGCCCAAGGAGCACTGGGCAGAGGCAAAGCAAGGTGGGGAGGAGAAACGGTTGGGGACAAGATTGCCCTTGAAAGGCAGACATGCTCTGGGGCCAGTCCTGGCCAGGGACCCTGCCTGGAGCCATCCCCTGCTCGCTGGGGCCCTGAGGGGCAGCTGTCCACCTGGGCCAAGGTGTGCCAGCAGCTCCAGCCATGCTTTTTCTTTTATGAAAAAATTTCTATGCATGATATTTTGTTTGTTTATTTGTAAATTATGACTCATCTGTTGAAAGCTGGAAAATGATACCATATGTCTTTTATACGAGCAGCTTGGATTTAGAAGCAGAGATGAAATGTGATTTCTTGCTTTCTTGCTAGAAATATGCTGTCTTTTTTAGATTGACTTCGAGCTGAAATCCTGCAAAGTTGGAAAATGACTGATGGTCATCACTGTGATATCCTTGAAGGTCCATTTTTCCTTCTATGATGACTTTCTTCCTTAAGCTATGTGCTGGTGATATTGAAGGTAAAAATAATGTAATACTGCATATTTTAGATACTTAATAGTTTACTTGTGAAATTTTATTGTAGTATCTTGTGTCTAAAACCCCCTCAAAACTAAATCAGCAGGTCAGCTACTGGGCCAGGCCAGCTGCAATTCAGGTTTCTGCAGTGGAAGTGGAGGGTTTGGAATGGCTGGGATAACTTTGAGTGCAGGGGGTTATTTTTCCACTAGAGAGAAGTAAAGCTGCAAGAAGGACTACTATACGTCCTAGTATTCATGGATGTAAAATCAGAGAGAACATCAGTAGAAGCATCTTTATTGGCTGAGACAGAGTCAGTGGTTTCATGTGTGCTCAACAGAAACTGCTGCTTATTGATACCTTTATTTCTGCTAGAATTAGCCAGGAAAGGGATATCAGTTGTAGAAAAACTAACACACGTGATCCATAAGCACAAAGTCCAATTTAATTTTTGCCATCCCAATACAAGCTCAGTCGGTGTAGAGGGGCTGGAGTGGAGTGGGGTGCATGGGTGCAGTGTGTGTGGTGCTCAAGAGCTGTCGTGTATTTAGAACTGGGTTTGTGTTGACACCCATCTTTTCAGGCCAAGTTTAGTGAATGAAAAGCAGTCCCACGTGAGCTGAGCATTTTCAGGAATGGCATTGGGAATGGAAATGGATCCAAATGAGACATAAAGCAGAGACAAGGCAACAAAAGCAGACACAAGGTGAGCATTCAACACAAATGTCGGTCATGCACTAGGCCACAGTGCATGGAGGGAGTTTCCTTTAATGCCTTTCCAGCTAGAGGCTAGAGAAAATCAGCAAGTAATCATTAACTGGCAACTAAATCTAGAGACAGCAACATTCCTAGGATATTCTTAATAGGTTTTTTAAACTGCTGAGCTATTGCTGTTAACTGCCAGTACACGTGAACTAACCTGAATCCCTTACTAAAGAGATGTTTCAGGAAGGTTGTATAGTTTTGCCACAGTAACATTACTGTGATGATTTGATCATGATAAAAGTTTTGTAAACTAGTAAAATGTTGATGTCTTATCTGTAGGGTCTACAAGAGGTTGAGGAATGTAATTCCTGGGGATCTGCTGCCCTCAGCAGAGATGATCACAGTCTTAAGTCGCAGCTGTGGAGTTCCCTTAAATGATGAGCATCTCCTCACTCTGAAACATCATTTGCTCTCATTTTCCTTTTGGTGATTATTTGGTACCAGGGAAAGTGAGCAGAGTGAAACAGTGCCATCAGGTCTCCCCAGAGCCTTCTCTTCCCCAGGCTGGACATTCCCAGCTCTCCCAGCCTGGCTCCCGAGCAGAGGGGTCCAGCCCTCAAAGCACTTTCATATCCCTGCTCTGGATTTGCTCCAACAGCTACATGTCTTTTTTGTGTTGGGAACCCCAAAACGGGGTGCTGTGCTCCAGGTGGCGTTTCACGAGGGCAGAGTAGAGGGGGACTATCACTTCCCTCAACCTGCTGGCCACCTTTCTTTTGATGAAGCTCAGGAGAAGTTAAAGCATTTGTAATTATCTAATGACTTAATTTTTGGGGGGGTTAATTCCTATTTTCCTTGTTATCTTTCTTCTCCATAGCTCCTGCACTGTCCTTTGGCCTGGCATCCAGAATTCAGGTGCTTGTGGAGGTGCATGTGAGCCCAGCTTATGTGAAAATTGTGCTTGCTGCTCTTGCTATGCCAAAGGCCTGCTTTCCTTGGAGCCACCACCATGGCACTTAGTCTGTTGCCTCCGGGAGAATTCATAACTAAACCTTTTCCTGTTAATAAGGACATCAAATAAAGGGTATCCTGCCTGTTTCCTGGGAGCCTGAATTGGGATTTGGAGTGTATGGCTTAGGTAAGGACTTTAGCTATCCTGTGCTTTGTGCAGAATAGTTCTGAATGTTTCTTTTCAGTACATATTTTAACACAAAGAGATTTTACCAAATATGTAGAAATCTGTGTTCTGTTTAGTACCCAGCAAACTGGCTAACTTGTTTTTTGTGACTGGTCTCTGGTGATTTTGGCCTGGCTTCTCTAAGAGGTTCAATTTTCATTTAGAAATGGCAGGAAAACACTCTGTGAGCTCACGTGGAGCCAGTGCTGTCACAGGACAGATGGAGCTGGGACAAATGGCACATTGCTTTTGATCTTAACAAGAAGCCACCTGAGCTCCTCATGACAACAGCCCAACAGACTGGTAATGGATCCATTAAAATTAACTCATCACAAAGCTTTTAACCTAAAGCTCTGACATATGGAACTTACTCAGTTCTGCCATGGAGGAAGGGAGTTTGAAAACAAAGAGGTTTAGCAAGGAGAGCCATGCACAGCAAAACTGTTTGTACTCTAGCAAATTAAGTGTCCTAGGAGGTAAGACCTCATCCATATTTCAATTTTACCCCTCCATGTACCCAAATTCTTGGTCTTAATTCCTTTGTCAGTAGAAAAATATGACAGGGAGGTGTAGATTCTCCTTGTCTTCTTAAGCTGGGCAGCTTGTAACCTCATGTTCTCCCACAAACAATAACAGACAATCTGAAATTTTGTTATGAAACCATACTTTGGAAAGTTTGCCCTGTGTTTGTTTTTGCCCGGACGTAACTTAGAGATTCACTGGAATATCTACAAGCCATGAATATTTGATTTATTGTGGTTGCTAGAATCCTTCCTATTTTACAACTTTTCTGCTGCAAAATTATCTGGCACTTGCAGAACTCTTGCCTTGTGTGGTTCTCCAGTGCTTCTTGCAGAGAAGTGCTTTGGGAAGTAGTCAGGATAGTGCCATGTCCACGTGTGGTGTATGGAGCCCACAGGACAGGGAATTGTCTTTGCTGTGGGCACTGGCTGGTATTCCAACACCTATGTCATTTATTCTGCTGGAATCCTCGTGAAAAAGGTTGTTCTTTGCCATAGAGATTTTTAGTCTACATTTTTTAGCTCAAACAGCCAAAACTTTTCCATCTCACACGTTTCTGATGCTGTTTTTTCCTTCCCAGGCTGTTGCTGGCCCCATGAAAATGTTGCTTGCATTCTGCAGTCCCTATGTGTTGGTACCAAGCTGAAAGTTCTGTGGTGCCCCACAGCAGCCCAGTTATCCACAGGTAAGCCAAGAGCCAGGGTGCAGCTCCGGAAGATCCAAGGGATTCTGACAGATGAATCTCTGTCCCTCCAGAAGGCAGGACCAGTTCTGAAGGTAAAGGGTCTGACCCTGCACCCACCTTTGCATGGCAGCAGCCACCCCATGCTTTGTGAAAGGCACACAACATGTGCCATTCTTAATTCAGCACAATATTTTTGCAAGTAAAAATATTTGTTAAAATTAGTGTTGATAGCACTGGCTGAATCAATCTTATAAAGCTCTTTAAAATACCAGCCTGGGCACAAAATGATTATTTTTTTAATTTTTTTTTTTTTTTTTTTTTCAGTTCTTTGCTTTGGTGCTCAGAGATAATGGAGGAAGGGACAGATTTTCTGTTCAACTTGCCCTTCAGTGTGCAGAGAAAAGAACAGTTTCTCACCAGCTGGTTTAGGAGCTCTAAAAGCAATTGTGGTGTCCCTAATGTGGGGGTGGGGGCACTGCTACAGCCGGGACTGCCCCCCGTTGGGGTTCGTCCGCCCGGGAAATCTGACCTGCCCTCAGCCTCGGGCGCTCGCTCTGTGCCACAAGGCGCAGCGGCTGGCAGCCTGTGCCGGCGCCGCTCGGCTGTCGCCTCTGAGACCGCGGCTCTGTCACGGCGAGGAGAGCTCAGCCCCGGACGAGTGGCAGGCGCAGCGCGGTAGGAACGGGACAAGAGATAAGAGGTTGCGGGAGCGGGGTCTCCCTTAAGTGCTCCTTTACTAAGGGTAACGGAACGGGCACGCGACAAGGACAGAAATCACGGAGACACCCCCGACAGCTCGGCGCGTACAAGGGATTTTAAGGGAGGGAAAAACGGGGCGGAGCATCAGACCATATCCAATCATATACAACTGGGGGGATGATATACAATACAGAGAACAAATAAAACTTTTTAAGGGGAGGGTATAACAAACGAAAACCAATCAATAACGTAACTTGACAGAACTTTCTGGAAGAGGGGGAAGGTCTCAGACCTCAGTACCGCCTCCGGATCCCTCCGAGGAGGAGGAGCTCCACTCACTGGAGGCGGAGTCGACCTGACAGACGGCAGCTACTGGCTCCGGACCTCCCACAGTCCCCACATGTGTTCCCCTCTTTACCGGAGTGCTGTATAGATCCAGAGCCTTGTACATCAGCCTGCTGGTTCAAAAATCCCCCCAACGTCCCTCAGTTTGCAAAACTAAAGGCTTTGTGCTCATTAATATGAAAAGCTATATGGGTGGCCTGCACCTAATGTTCTTTTGTTGGCTGGACCCCAGTCAGCGCTCGCATCTAAATGACTGACCCAGCAAAGAGCTGCCCTTAAGACTGATTTGATCAAAGGGACTGAAGCTCTGTTGAGTGCAAATTCTCTAGAAAAATAAACACAGGAACTAGGAGAATGTTGGTGACAAAAGCAGAGTTGAACCTTTCAGGCTACCTCACTGCCACCTCCCCCTGCCCTTTTATTTTTAATTTATTTGATATTCTGCGTGCCAGTCCTTGTATGAAATGAGCCCTCAGCAACAAGCTGCTGGGCCTCCTCAGTGTGTCCTTTGTGCTCTCTGTGCTTCTGGTTTGGTTTGGCTGGAAAGCTTGTCCATCATGCACTCTGTGCTTGTTTCCTGTCATTCCAATGCACAGCCCTTTTCTGCTGCTTGGCATAGAAATACTCTGAATATTTTATTAGACAACTTACATCTTGCACTTCATGACATTAAATTGTATTAATCAGACTCTGTCATATCACAAGTTTCTTGAACACATTTTCAAGCCTTCCAGCTGTAGCCCAGAGGAAGCTGTTTCTGTCTTGCATCACAAAACTGGCACTTTTTTGCAAAGACAGCCCTTTACAAAGAACTCGTTGCGTGCATTAACATCTGAGGGGCTGCTTTCAAAGACAGACAAAAAACCCATGAACAAACAGCAAAACAACCAAACAACATATTAAAAAAAAAAAGTACTGTATTTTTAGCTCTTGCTTTTAATATTTTCCAAGCTGGCCTCCTTTTCCACTGCAGTGCTTTTCTTTCAGAAAAACACCCTTGCCAGACGATGTGCCTTAACAAGGAATATAGAACTTACACACAATGTATATATTGAAGCTAAACATGCAGAGTTCCCAGTATCACAATCATCATCATTTGTTTTCTGCCTATTTTTTGTCAGATTCATTTCAGAAGGGTGAGGACAGTATCTCAGCTTCGCTGGCTAGTTTAACGCCATTGCTTCCTGTTATCTGCACTTCCTTATGCTGTAGTGCCTCTGCCCATTCGTCTCTCTTGAATCACCGCCTCCTTCACCTGGTTTTTAGATGTTTTCCTGGATTTGTGGGGTTTTTTGCATTTTTTATTTCTTTCTTGGTTGCTGTTTTGTTTGCCTGTTTTGTTGGTCACACTTTGGATTTCGTTATTTTGGCTTTTTTTTCATTTAACAGTAGGAATCAGCTTGTGATTTGTATCATAAACGTTTATGAAGCACAAGCATTGCACATTAGGGTTGGTTTTGTTTTTGAAGTGATCTCAGGCCTAAAAACCCCTATGACTTTGAGCACTGAGTGCTCTCAGAAAGCAAATTGTGCATGAATAGGAAACTTGTAGTTACTATCTCCATTACACACAGAACAATGTAAAGTGGTTGAAATGGTATTTTGTTGTACAAATTCAAACCTTTATTTTGCCTTATTCTGCTGTCATGCCATAAAGTTGTACCAGATTTATCACTGAACTCGGTTCTTCCAGGATGGGGTGTTCAAGCTCATGTGGGACCTGGTGTGTTATCAGGCCAGACACATGATTGCCAAGCATAGCCAGCTCTGTCTGCAAAGAGAACAGGGAGCTACAGCTCTTAGGAACTCAGGGGTTAGTAAGCAAACAGACCAAATCCCTAATTTCTCTCAGTTACTTTACAGGAGTATTTGCTACTGATAGACTTTATATTCCTGTCCAGAGCAGGAAAAGAAACCAAACAAACAAGCTGGCAGTTTGCTTTAGTTATGAAGAGACTCTGTTCAACTGCTCTGCTCCTTGTTTGAATTAAAAGCAGAGCAAAACGATTCTGTTGGTCACATCAAACCCACCTACTTCGGATCACAGTCTGTGAAAAACATGGAAAACAAAGCCTATAAAAAATACTTCATTTTATAGTACTTACAGTTTTCTAATTCAGCCATGGGATAATTATGCCACATTGCCCTATATCAAATACCTAGGGAAATGAATAAAAGTAAGCTAAAAAATAGTGAATTAATTTCAAAAAACAAATGTGCTTCTCCTGTAACAACACTGTAACCATGAAACTTTATGTGAGCTACTAAATAACCACTTTGCTGTCCCCAAATCTATTGCCAAAATACCACTGTGACTATGTGTTACTATTTATGATCACATGGAAAGAGTTTGGGAAGAACTGCACGGCATTTACAGATTGGAGAGAATGTGCAGATTTGTAATTAGGTTCTAAATGGCTCTATATGTGTTAAACAAGTATTTTAAACACATTGATAGTGTGCAGCTCAACGAGCAGAGCCCCTGAGAGGCTGCTGCACTCCCACCCCAAGTGATTTAGCCAAGTTCTTTCACACCGTTTGCTTTATGAGGAGCCTCCTGCACAGCAGGGCCCAGAGCTGGCAAGGCTCCCCAGCACGGCTGGAGCTGCTGGCACACCTTGGCCCAGGTGGACAGCTGCCCCTCAAGGCCCCAGCGAGCAGGGGATGGCTCCGGGCAGGGTCCCTGGCCAGCAGTGGCCCCAGAGCACGTCTGCCTTTCAAGGGCAATCTTGTCCCCAACTCTGGGGCTGCTCTTGGCCAGGCAGCCTCAGTGGGAGCGAACGCTGCCTTCAGCCCAAGCAGGCTCCCCAGGGCAAGGCCCAGCAGTGAAGAGGCCAATTAAAGCACTGGACAGCAGCAGAACCCTCAGCAGAGCTATTTGGACAACTATGGACTGTCACAATTCCACAACAGCATGATTATCAGTCAGGCTACAAATATTGTGAGCAGAGTTTTAAAAAACCTGTGGAGAAAAATCAACAACTTACCGTCTCTTCTCGTACAACTTCTGGATCCCAAAATAGCAACACAACAGGACAAGTGGCACAGTGAACACGGTGATTACTGTGCCTATCATGCAGGACTTGCGCACATCCTGGGGGCAAACAATTCTTGGGAGTCGCACTGGATCCGGGAAATACATTCCTGTTTCACAGGTAACATCTCTGTGAGCAATGGGGATCGTGAGCCCGAGCTGCGCACTGCTGCTGAGCTGGCAGCGCCCTGGCTACGGCCAGGACGCTCTGTGTTTCCCCCAGTGCTGCGCCCTGCAGGCACCTTGCCGCCCCTTGGCACAGGCTGTGGCACCCAACAAAGCCCACAAGGCTGGGAGGAGAGCCTGCGGGGAGCACAGCTGCTTGGGCAGTCGCTCCTTCGAGGGACACGAGCCAAAGCCATCCCTGCAGCGGCTGCTGCCAGCCCCGACCCTCCCTGCCCTGCTGGGACAGCTCCCACAGCCCAAGGGGACAGAGTCAGGCCCTCGCAGGACACAGGGCTGACCCTGCCCAGTGTGGGAACCAGCGACTGCTCTGGCCCTGGGCTCGCCCTAGGGATCCTGCTCAGGGCTGCTCCTGTGCCTTGGGCCTCTGGGCACTCAGGGCAGCTCGAGGAGGCAGCTGCAGCAGGAGGGATGTTGGTGTGCAAGTCCTGTTTCCCATGGGCTGTGGAATGTGCTCCAGAGGCCTCAAAGCCAAGGCATCTCCAGCTTTGGCTGCTTCCAAGCTGGTCAAGGTCAGCCCTGGGGGACGAGCTGTGCTACACAGCCCCACCGAGGACTGAGCCCAGCAAAGCCATTACCTTCTGTGGCACTGTCTGGGATCTCCTCCCTTCGAGTATCAGCGGCTGGCACAGTGCCATCGCTGTCTCCTGGATGTTCTGCCTTCAGCAAAGCCTTTTGGTCCATCTCTGGAGAAAGGAAGGAGGCATAGGTGGATCAAATGGACCATTTCCACATTTTGAGAAGTAGAATTTTCAGAAGGCAATACTTGTCCTAGACATGGATAAGGATCAGGAAAAAGCCCAGGCTCTTCAGGCTGGGCCAGGGACCTCCCTCCTCCCAACATCTACCCCTCCTGATCTCCCGCGGAGACTGGGAAGTTGCAGGGGATCTCAGGGTCAGCATTGCCCTTGGTGCAGTTTGGACACCCTGTCAGCTGATGCCAAATGCCTTCCTGCAGAGGCTGGGGAGAAGCTGCAGCCAGGCCAGGCTGGGAAACAGCCCTGCAGGGAGTGAAGGCAGCAGTGGACCAGCGAGGCTGCAGTGGATCCCTCCCCGCTGTGCTGGGCACAGTGTCCAGATGTGCAGGAAAAGGCCCTGGCTGCTGAGTCTGAGGAGAAGGCTGAGGGAAATGCACCCACCATGCTGTGTCTCCAATTCAGCCAGAATTTTGTCCACTTGTTCAGATACCTCCAGGGATTCCTTCTCTTCTGTAACTTTTTTCTTGCCTCTGTAAGGACCTTAGAGCAAAGCAGTTCCATTTTCCTATTAGTGGATCACACCAAAGCAGTGCTCAGCCCGTGGGCTCAGCAGGGACACACTACTCACCCCTGCGACGAGAGCCAGGTTTGTGCTCAGCAACCAGAAAAGGAGCTGGAAAAGTCCTCCCTGCAGACACACCTGTAACTCAACAGCCAGAGAAGCTTCTGGCACCTGGTTCTTGCCAAGTTGCCAATGATTATTCTCTGAGGGGAAGTTGAGAATTAACTGCAGGGGGCTCCCAAGCATTCCAAACCCTCTTGTATCCCTGCTGCTGGAGAAGCCTTCCCAGTACCCTCATCTAGAAGAGAGCACATATCAGAACTGTTTCCATGGTGTGCTGGGATCCCCTTCTGCATTAGGGAACTGGGCACTGCAAGGGGGTTGGGTAAGGCTGTGGGAGCCAGATGTCAGTGGACATGGCCAAATCTGAGAAGGGCCTGGGGTGCTCTGGGCTGGCTCCTGTCCACTATCCACCTTCTTTGCAGGCCCTGTGCAACATCCCTGGAGAGGAAACTGGAACAGCCCAGGGCCTCTCTTGGCTCTCTCACTTCCACAGAGAAACCCTCACTAAAATGCAGCAGGCAGTGTCACAACTATCCCTCCCTCCCTCTCCCAGACAGCTCCCACAGCCCAAATGGATGGAGTCAGCCCCCTCAGGGCACACTGGAGCCTTGGTGTCTTCCCCTGCCTTTTTCCCATCATGGGCACTTCTTGCAGTAACTCCCAATTTTCAGGACATGTCACGGACACAGGGACCCCAGCAGGACTGCTCAGTAGCTGAGTCCCCTGAGCCCTCTCGGGATAATTCATGTGTGCTGTGCCTGTCTGCTCCAGGCTGCTCCTGTCTGCATTGCCAAGCAGCAGAGATGGCAGCTCAAGCCTCAGCAGGGCTCAGGCCCAGAGGACGCAGGAGGGTGAGAGGTTCCCTCCAAACCCCTTCTCACTGTAGGAACCAGCCATGGCTCTGGCCCTAGGCTTGCTCTAGGGATCTTGCTCAGGGCTGCTCCTGTGCCTTGGGCCTCTGGGCATTCAGGGCAGCTCGAGGAGGCAGCTGCAGCAGGAGGGACGTTGGTGCACAAGTCCCGTTTGCCATGGGCTGTGGAATGTGCTCCAGAGACCTCAAAGCCAAGGCATCTCCAGCTTTGGCTGCTGCTGGGGGAAGAGCTGCTGCCACACAGCCCCACCAAGGGCTGAGCCTGGCACAGCAATTACCTTCTGTTCCCCTGCCTGGCATCGCCTCCCTTCCTTCAACAGAGGCTGCCATTGAGGCATTGCTTCCTCTGGGAAGTGCCGCCTTCAGCACAGTCTTTCGGTGCATCACTTTAGAAAGGAAGAGGCACAGCTTAATCAGAAAGAAGCATTTCCCATTTTAAAAGGTGGAATCTTCAGAAAGCAATACTTTTCCAAGAAATGGATAAGGTCCAGGAAATTGGATGGGCTTCTGGGGACTCCACCAGGATCCTCCCTCCTCCTAACAACCACCACTCCTGATCTCCCCGGAAACTGGGTAATTGCAGGGGATCAAAGGGTCTGCAGGGCCCATGGGGCAGTTTGGACACCCTGTCAGCTGGTTCCAAATGCCTTCCTGCAGAGGCTGGGGAGAAGCTGCAGCCAGGCCAGGCTGGGAAACAGCCCTGCAGGGTGTGAAAGCAGTAGTGGAAAGGCGGGGCTGCAATGGATCCCCTCCTGCTGTGCCGAGCACAGAGTGCCCAGATGTGCAGCAAAAGGCCCTGCTGCTAAGTCTCAGGAGAAGGCTGAGGGAAATGCACCCACCATGCCAGCTCTGCAGCTCACTTAGCATCTGGTCCAGATATTTTGCTGCCTCCATGGATTTCCTGTCTTCCATATTTTTACTCTTCCCTTTAGGAGGACCTTAATGGAAAGGAATTCCATGTCTCTTTCAGGCCAGAGCGGCAGTGACTGTAATTTGGCAATGGGATCCCTCCTTGGCACTCCCTCACCTCTGCCTTCCACTCAGGAGCACAGGCAGAGGCACCACGTGCCTGCAGTGGCCCCACACTGGGATGGAAGGAGCCCCTTGCAGGGCAGGCAGGGCACAAAGGACTGCCGGGAGCTGCCAGCCGCTCCAAACTCCGCCCCAGCCAGAGCCAGGGCTTGGCAGCAGCAGCAGCAGGAACACCTCAGGCTCCCTGGGGCCATCAAAGGAGCCGCGCAAGGCACAGAGCCCCGGGGCACATCCCTGGGCCCAGAACCTTCCCTCTCTGCTCTTCTCTGTGCCTGCACAGAGCACGCGGAAGGAGCAGCTGGCATTTCGCACGGGAAGAAGACTGACAGCTAAATGCTCCTTCCTCCCACTGACAGCGATCCTGCGGGATCACTCAGGGCTCGAGAAGGGAGCAGGGCAAGATTTCCAGATTCTTTCAACCTTCAGACGATTGTAAGGGAAATGGCACATGAGTGAGATCTTGCCATGTTGGCAGCGATTATTCTGTCAGGAAAGGGATGCTGTGAACTTACCTCCACCAAGCTCCAAGATATTCAAACTGTCATTCACGAGTTTTTCCAGATTATCCATGACACGATCCCAATCTAGAAGAGAGCACAGATTGCAACCATTTCCATGGTGTGCTGGGATCCCCTTCTCTCTTAGGCCCCTGGGCACTGCAAGGCGGTTGCGTAATGCTGTGGGAGCCAGATGTCAATGGACAAGGCCAAAGCTCCAGAAGGGCCTGGGGTGCTCTGGGATGGCTCCTGGCCACTGTCCACCCTCTTTGCAGGCCCTGTGTAACATCCCTGGGGAAGAAACTGGACCAGCCCAGGGCCCCTCGGGGCTCTCTCAGTCCTACAAAGGAAACCCCCTGTAAACCCCTGGGGAAAAGCATTCCCAACACGTTCCAGGGGCAAGAGGCCTCTGTCCCAGGAAAGGGGGAGGCAGGCTGCTGGCTCACCTGCTCTCCACGCTCCCACCGGAGCAGCCTGGTCAGCCCTGGCATGCAGGGCCACTGCCAGGAGGAGCAGGAGGACAAGGCGCAGAGCAAGGGCCATGGTGCCTTGCCCTCAGCCAGTCCCACAGCTCTTGCTGCCACCACTGTCCTGACACCGCTGTATCAATGTCAGCACCGCTGCTGCCACTGCTGCTGCAACAGTTGTGGTCAAGGACTGACTGGTCGGTCGTTGTGGTGCTGTGCAACCACAGGGCTCTGTGACCTCTGTGACCTCATGGCCCTGCTGTGACTTCATGGCCTTACTTGTAGCCCCAAAGTATACCCCCGTCTGTACTAATGAACTGCTTTGATTGTAAATCTTTGGCTTCATCAAAAGGCCATTGCTTAGCAAAGATTTTTCCTTCTTTTTTTTCCTCCATGCCTCCAACCTGTGCACCTGGAGATGCTCCTGATGGCTTCCCTCTTTTCCTGGATATCCCCTTCGAGAAGCTCCATGCCCAGATATTCCTTTGTAATACATAGAATCACAGAATGTGCTGAGCTGAAGGGCGGCCCAGGAGGATCCTCAATTCCAAGTCCTGGCCATGCACAGGATCATTCTCAAGAGTCACACCATGTGCTTGAGAGTTTCCAAGGGATGGGCTCTGCCCAATATGCCCGCTGTGCCCACAGGCCTGGCCCAAGGCTTTGCAGGATGCTTCCTCTCTGCTTTGCTCAGCCTCAGCCCAGAATGTCCCCTTAGCTGTGGGGGAGCCTTAGCTGTGCTGAGAAGACTAAAAAACACCCTGAAAGTTAATCCTGCTGTGCACCTCATGAGGAATCCCTGCACACTTTAGCAGAGACCTCATGGCTGGAGCTGCTGGCACACCTTGGCCCAGGTGGACAGCTGCCCCGCAAGGCCCCAGCGAGCAGGGGATGGCTCTGGGCAGGGTCCCTGGCCAGCAGTGACCCCAGAGCACGTCTGCCATTCAAGGGCATTCTCGTCCCCCACTCTTTCTCCTCTCCACCATGCTTTGCCTCTGCCCAGTGCTCCTGAGGCTGCTATTGGCCTGGCAGCCTCAGTGGGAGACAGCACTGGCTTCAGCCCAAGCAGGCTCCCCAGGGCAAGGCCCAGGAATGAAGAGACAAAGTAAAGCACTGGACAGCAGCAGAACCCTCAGCAGAATTATTTGGACAACCACTGAATCGCCACAAGTCCATGGCAGACTTACTGGGAATGTTTCCTGCCTACAACAGACATTGGAAAGAAGCTGTTTAAGGGAAAGACGAATGAAACTCTCACTATTTTCGCTTCCCGTAATATCCGATACCGACACAGCACAAAATTATGAGAAGCGCCAAACAAACCAGGCCTGGTGTTAATACTAGGAAACAATGTGCTCCCTGACAGACTTCTCCTCTGACGCCTGTCTCTTCATTGGGAACACGTGTTGTGGTGCCAGCTGCATCTGCAGGAGCAACGTGGATCGTGAGCCCGAGCTGCGCACTGCTGCTGAGCTGGCAGCGCCTTGGCTACAGCCAGGACGCTCTCTGTTTCCCCCAGTGCTGCGCCCTGCAGGCACCTTGCCGCCCCTTGGCACAGGCTGTGGCACCCAACAAAGCCCACAAGGCCGGGAGGAGAGCCTGCGGGGAGCACAGCTGCTTGGGCAGTCGCTCCTTCGAGGGACACGAGCCAAAGCCATCCCTGCAGCGGCTGCTGCCAGCCCCGACCCTCCCTGCCCTGCTGGGACAGCTCCCACAGCCCAAGGGGACAGAGTCAGGCTCTCGCAGGACACAGGGCTGACCCTGCCCAGTGTGAGAACCAGCGACTGCTCTGGCCCTGGGCTCGCCCTAGGGATCCTGCTCAGGGCTGCTCCTGTGCCTTGGGCCTCTGGGCACTCAGGGCAGCTCGAGGAGGCAGCTGCAGCAGGAGGGATGTTGGTACACAAGTCCCGTTTGCCATGGGCTGTGGAATGTGCTCCAGAGGCCTCAAAGCCAAGGCATCTCCAGCTTTGGCTGCTGCTGGGGGAAGAGCTGCTGCCACACAGCCCCACCAAGGGCTGAGCCTGCCTGAGCCCTGCACAGCAATTAGCTGCAGTGCTCCTGCCAGGCATCGGCTCCCTCCCTGTAGCAGAGGCTGATGATAAACCACTGCTTCCTCTGAGAAAGAACTTCTGCACAGCCTTTTGGTCCATCACTTGGGAAAGGAAGAGGGAAAGGTGAATCAGATGGATGAAATACCCATTTGGGTGATGGCATTGTCAGGAGGTCATGCTAGCCAAAAACAGGGATAAGGCTCAGAAAATTGTCAGGGCATTTGAGGCTTGGCCATAGCCCTCCCTCATCAAACAGTAGCAAGTCCTGAGCAGAAGCAGTGAGGGGATCCCGCAGGGCGAGGGCACACACGTGCAGGGCTCTGTCGTGGCACCTGCAGCAATGCCCCACTGGCCAACTTTGAGCTCTGAGCTGGCAGCTCTCCCAGGGAGAAAGGCCTTGACCTACCCTCTCCATCTCCCATTGGCTCAGTCCTGGACATGGCTTGGGCAGCTGGATCACCTTTACCAACAGGCTCAGCTGCAAACAAAGCAGGACAGAACAGCTCCCATGACACTGCTCAGGATTCTCCATCAGGCTGGAGTGGCAGCGAGTGCAACTCAGCAATGGGATCCCTCTTTGGCACTCCCTCACCTCTGCCTTCCACTCAGGAGCTCAGGCAGAGGCACCACGTGCCTGCAGTGGCCCCACACTGGGATGGAAGGAGCCCCTTGCAGGGCAGGCAGGGCACAAAGGACTCCAAGGAGTTGCCAGCAGCTCTAAACTCAGCCCCAGTGAGAGCCAGGGCTTGGCAGCAGCAGCAGGAACACCTCAGGCTCCCTGGGGCCATCTGTGGTGGTGCATGATACCACCTCAGGAACTGCTGGGGAGCCAAGTGGTTCCAGTTCAGCAGGGCTTCACTGGTGGGAAACATCCTAGTCTGAGTAACATGATAAGTCCCTCCCCAAATTATGTAAATCCCCCTGGCTGTAACCTAACCCCTGACTCCATCCCTCCCTTCTCCCATAGGTTGTGGTGTTCCCCCCGCCTCCTCTCCCCTGATCCCAGGTGATCCCTATATTTAGGGACACGTGGGGTTGTTCTCCCTCTTTCACCCTGGAACCCTCTGGAATACACATCTGGAATATCCCGCTGATTGAGCCTCTGGATTCTTTGTCTCTGGTAATGCATGAGCTATCCGGCTCTCTGGGTGAGTGAGAATCTGTGCCTTACACCGGCACGGGTGTGAGAAGGGTCTCTCTGTACAGCACCAGAGCAGTGCTGGCTGGAGTGATCTCTCGACAGCCTTAGAGACACTTTCAGTAAACGCAGAGCCCTGATTTCCACTCTTCCTCCCCCCCTGCGTTAGCCATCAAAGGAGCCGCGCAAGGCACAGAGCCCCAGGGCACATCCCTGGGCCCAGAACCTTCCCTCTCTGCTCTTCTCTGCGCCTGCACAGAGCACACGGAAGGAGCAACTGGCATTTTACATGGGAAGATTGACAGCTAAATGCTCCTTTCCCCCACTGATAGCAATCCTGCGGGATCACTCAGGGCTCGAGAAGGGAGCAGAGCAAGATTTCCAGAATCCATCAACCCTGAGATCACTTTAAGCAATGCAGCACCTGAATAAGCTCTTGCCATGTTGACAGCGATTCTTCTGTTAGGAAAGGGATACTGAGAACTTGCTTCCAGTAAATCCCATTGATCCAAACCATCATTCATCCAAGTTCCTGGAATAGCATTGCCAGCAATCTCATCTAGAAGGAAGCATAAATGAGAACCATTTCCATGATATGCTGGATCTGCTTTATGGGCATTGCAAGGGGGTTTGAGTAAGGCTGTGGGAGCCAGATGTCAATGGACATGGCCAAAGCTGCACAGGGGTTTGGGGAGTTCTGGGATGGCTCCTGGCAACTGTCCACCCTCTTTGCAGGGACTGTGCAACATCCCTGGAGGGGCAGCTGCTCCAGCCCAAGGCCCCTCGGGGCTCTCTCACTTTCACAGAGGAAACCCTCACTAAACCCTTACTAATGCCCTGGGTAAAAGCATTCGCAACACATTCCAGGGAGAAGAGGCCTCTGTCCCAGGAAAGGGGGAGGCAGGCCGCTGGCTCACCTGCTCTCCACGCTCCCACCGGAGCAGCCTGGGCAGCCCTGGCATGCAGGGCCACTGCCAGGAGGAGCAGGAGGAAAAGGCGCAGAGCAAGGGCCATGGTGCCTTGCCCTCAGCCAGTCCCACAGCTCTTGCTGCCACCACTGTCCTGACACCGCTGTATCAATGTCAGCACCGCTGCTGCCGCTGCTGCTGCAACAGTTGTGGTGAAGAACTGACTGGTCGGTCATTGTGGTGCTGTGCAACCACAGGGCTCTGTGACCTCAGAGCCCTGCTGTGACCTCATGTCCGGGACAGGATTGTGTGGGAATGTACCTCAGGGCTAGGATTCTGCTTTCTTGGGGAGGGAGCTCATCCTGCCCCACAGCTCTGTCCAAGGACTGTGACACAGTCTGAGCCCAACTGATCTCACAGATTGTGGGGGTGAAGGGATGGAGAGCAGCCCTGCTGAGGAGGACTTTGGGGTGCTGCTGGGTGGCAGGCTGGACATGAGCTGGCCATGAGCACTCACTGCCAAACTTATCCTGGGCTGTATCCAAAGGAATGTGCCCAGCAGGCTGAATGTCGTCATTCTGCTTCTCTGCTCTGGTGAGACCCCACCTGGAGTACTGCATCCAGCCCTAGGTCCCCAACAGAGGAAGGACATGGTCCTGTTGGAGCAGGTCCAGAGAAGGAACCAAATGTTCCGAGGGCTGGATCCGCTCTGCTTTGGAGACAAGCTGGGAGAGCTGGGTGTGTTCAGCTCCCAGAAGAGAAGAGAAGAGAAGGCTCAGGGGAGACCTGATTTCTGCCTTTCAGTACCTTAGGGGGGCTTGTAAAAAAGATGGGGATAGAGTTTTCAGTAGGGCCTGTTGTGACAAGACCAAGTGGGAATGCTTTTAATCTGAAAGACATGATTCAGACTAGACATAAGAAAGATATTTTTCACACTGTGGGTGTTGAAATCCTGGAACAGGTTGCCCAGAGAGGCGGGGATCCATCCCTGGAGATATTCAAACTCAGGCTCTGAGCAGTGTGATCTAGTTAAAGGTGTCGCTGCTTCCTGCAGGACTTTGGACTAGATGGCCTTTACATGTCCCTTCCAAACCAAGCTACTCTATGCTCCTGTGCACCATCAAAGTGGTGCTGGATTAATGCTAGGGTAACAATGCTGGCACCTGTAATTTGGTAGTTGTGCCATTTAGCGATGGGCCAGACAGTGAAGTCTGCAAATAACACAGTGTGCTAAAGAAGAAACAGGAGAGGAATATGGCAGGAATATGGCTTCCAGTTCAGATAAAAGAAAAAATGCCAGCATTTTGCTGCCCAATTTTTGTTAAGAATAAGGAATGTCCTGGAGATCTCTTCATGTGGGTGCATTATTGGCTGTACCAGTGCTTGTGCTGTGTAAAACAGGTAAGTTCTTACAGCTTCTCAGCACATTCATAGCTGGGTAAACCCCAAATATTACACTGCTCCGTCTCTACTTTCTTCCAAGTAAAGGCAAATGTACCTCATTCTTCTGTGGGGCATATTCATCTATCCACGTGCAAATTCTCCTTGCCATTCACACAATGCTGACTGGCTTTAATCGGACTGTAATTAAGACCTACCTCTCACTGTAATTAAGGCTGATACATTGTGAGGCAAAGTGTTGAGTAATTAGTCCTGGTGTCTGGCACTCTAGAGAGTTTTTCTGTAATGAAGTGACATTTGAAGACAGGTGTAGCAATACCATTCTTCTGGCATACTAGAAATTAAAAATCAGCCTTCGAAACTGGATTTTATTTGTTACTGGCTTATGGCAGGAGATCCATGTTTTTAAGATTTAATGTAGAACCCCAGGGCATTACCTTACTTTGAAGTAGCTCTGCATTTCACAGGCATCTATACTGGTGAAGTATAAGAAGATTTGAAGGGTATTTGTCCACCTGGAGTCTGAAAGTGTAGTTTTTTAAGCTGTTGCTGTTCCCTTGCAAGTTTTATAGTGCTGGGGGCCCCATGTGCTGCAACCCTGTGATGCTGGGCTGGTTCTTGTTCAGCACAGGTGAATTAAAATATGCCCCAGTGTCCACTGTCACAGTGCTTATCATCTCCTCCCACCTTTCACAGGGCCTTTAACCACTGAGTTCCACAGCAGAGAGAGCAAATCACCCCTTCCTGGGGCTGTGGCTTCTCATTAACCCAATCACCCAACCCAGGAAATAAAGCAGGACTGTAATGGGAAACATGAGGCGAGCGATTCAAACCAAGAGCTTGGTAATTTTGTGGTTGCAATAGTTGCTTCAGCTCCAACCTGGCCCTAAGTGTTTTACAAATGCCATCACTGCACAGCCAAGTCTCCTGCAAATATCCATCACCTCATCCCTGGAGCACTGCAAGTGGTAGAAAAGGACCATCATCATCCCTCTTTCACACTACAGGCTAAGGAAACTGCAAAGGAAAGTTTTCTTAGCAGCTGAAGAGACCTGGAATGCTCATGGCAGACCATGAGGACACAACTAAAGCACAGGTCCCATAACTCCTTTTGTCCTTGTTTTAACCTTGAATTCTATAAATATTAATGGAATTCTATATCTAATTCCATATCAACTTTTTCAAATCTAATTCCAGCCAGAATTTACCATTTGTGGTGGCTGTTTTGTCTGCTCCATGTCGCTGTTGAGCCGCTAGCAGAGAGAAGAGTCCAGTTCTCAGTGGCAAGAAGTAAAGACCTTTATTGTTTTGATTTCATCATATATATAGAGTTTTCAAAAGTCACCCAGATTGGTCAGTCAGAAACCTCCCCCTAGGCCTGACTGGCCAGGTCTGCACCGTCCAAGTCTTGAGACACTGTTTTTAATAACATCCAAACCTTATCTTTATTTATAAAACACAAAAGGATTTCTCATGGGAAAGACCTGTGCTAGCCACAGCTCCATATCAGAATTCTCACATTACTATCTGTTTTCTCAGTTTATTCTGAAGTTGAATTAACTGAAGGACCAGCAACTGCCTTCTGCTTCAGAAGAAATCTAACTGCTTTTAGAATATGTTTGTTTTTTACATGTTGCAGTTTGGAAAACATTAAAAAGATCTGAAGTTATTTAAGAAGTAGGGAAGACAAAAATATAAAGCTCTGTCATGCAAGTGATTGCACCAAAACAATTTCTTTCAAAAAAAAATCTAAAAGAACTCAACGGCCAGAATATAAATGTAAAAGGAATAAAAACATTATATCAGCAGGATACATGGTCCTTCTCTGTTGAGTAGGATCCCAAGTACGTACCTGAAGAGATGCATAAAATAGAACATCTTGTACCACAAAAACTTATGTACAAATTTTTCTGTACATCTGCTTTGATTTTTGAGGGTTTGACATACTGTTGCCTCTGAAAAATGAATATTCATCAAAAACATTTTTTAAAAAGGGCTGATTAACAGAGATGAGCTACAGTTTTAAACCTCCTGAATGAATGATTTTGTTGTCCCTTTCTTCAGATGCCAGTTATACATTGCAGCAGTAGCACAGGACATACCACAGCAACATTCTTTGCTTGTGAAGAGCACTTTCAACCCTAAAGAGTCCTTACAATACCATGCCAGAATTGGTGGTAGGTTTTTATAGGCAGCTCAGAGAAATACAATGTATGCCCAAGAAATCTTTCCATCCATAGTCACAAAGCCTGGTCTCTGTTTTGGCTTTATAGGTGGAATTTCTAATAACAGCAGTTTGAAAGTTGAGGCATTTGATGATGTTTTGAGATGTTTTATTCATTTAATAATGAAATAACTGTGGTTCAATACATGTAGATAGATGTGTGATATTCTTCCACACAATATGATGACACTCGTTTAATGTAACAAACATTTTATCGTTGGTGACATCAACTACAAGAACTGCCCATCATCCAGTCATCTCTGAGTGTGACTGCTGTCACAGGATTGGGACACAAAGTCCACCCCTCCCTGATTGCTGCCCCCACAGTTTCTCACCACGATGGCTTCCTGGTGCTGAATATGTCTCCAGATTATCATATTCAATCTACAGCATTTCCTCCCAGATATATTAGTATGTGCAACATCTTCCCTTTATTCTCAGTGTTAAATCTTTTCAACATCCTTTCTTCCTCCTCCTGCTCATCCCAGGAATTTTAATCTCTGAGGTCCAAGCTCTTCAGCTGCCTCACAAACATTGTTTTAATAGAGACAAGCATCCATGCAGCGAGCAACAAATCAGGACTGCGGCTGTGAAGCTTGAAGCAATGTATGTTTATAGCACTAAAAACAATAATCCATTTCTCAGGTTAACCAAGCATTTCCCAAATAACTCTACCTATCCTCAGGGATGTTACAAAAAGGATCTTAGTAACAGTTGGGAGCGGGGAGAGAGAATGTGATCAAAATTAAAAATAAAGCTTTCTGAGATCTTTATACTCCTATAAAAACAGAGTCAAAAATTTTCATATATGGAACTAAGAAGTGAATGGCAGATTGTCAAAACAATTGCTTGGGGAACGAATAAATCTAAATAAGAAGAAATTTACCCACAGTTTTGTAAGTAAACCATCATGCTCAGAAAAAACGGGACCTGCTAAAACCAAAAACAATAAGGTTGTTCCATTTGTCTCAATAAAAAAAGAAATCACTGCGAAGAAACACAGACCCTCAAGACCGTTACTATATACAGGAACCTCCAGGTATTTGGAATAAACGAAGGAAACTGTAGTGTGCAATTCACAGAGGTAATGTGGAATTTATTGGTGGATTCTTAGCAAACTTCCTGACTGCAGACTGGAAAAGCATAAGGGCTGTCAGACCATGTGTAGGCCTTTAGAGCAGTGTGATGGATGCTTCTGGGACCAAGTGCAGAGAAGAAAAGCAGTGCACAATTATTGTGACATTCTCTTTCCTGGCTGTAGACTTTTTGACACAGTCCATCCCCTTGGGCTGTGGGAGCTGTCCCAGCAGGGCAGGGAGGGTCGGGGCTGGCAGCAGCCGCTGCAGGGATGGCTTTGGCTCGTGTCCCTCGAAGGAGCGACTGCCCAAGCAGCTGTGCTCCCCGCAGGCTCTCCTCCCGGCCTTGTGGGCTTTGTTGGGTGCCACAGCCTGTGCCAAGGGGCGGCAAGGTGCCTGCAGGGCGCAGCACTGGGGGAAACAGAGAGCGTCCTGGCCGTAGCCAAGGTGCTGCCAGCTCAGCAGCAGTGCGCAGCTCGGGCTCACGATTCACGTTGCTCACAGAGATGCAGCTGGCACCACAACATGTGTTCCCAATGAAGAGATGGGAATTGGAAAGGTTTCTATGAGGGAACACGCTTTTTGCTTGTGGTAATGGCAAGCTTGGCCATCCATTTCCACCAGGAAATTATTTGGAAATGCTCAAGTGAACCTTGACTGAGAGCTTCCCAGATAAGCTCTTCCGTATGAATAAAGAGGGACAGAGCTGTCACACCAGTGTCTGGGTGGTACTGCCAGCAAAGCCCACATGGCACCAGCACTGCCTGAGCTCCATGTCCAGGAGCAGCCGTGGATGCCCATGGTGTGGGCGGGCAGGAGCCAGGCACGGGGCTGCTGGGACCAGCAGCGGGGCCCCAAGGGGCTGGGGGAGCCCATGCTGGGGGTGCCTGGGCTCAGGCACGTTTCTTTCAGTGGGATCATCTGGGCCTGGACCTCCTCCAATGGCCTGCCCAGGAAAAGAGGGAAGCCATCAGTAAGTGCTTGCCTTGGAAAAAATGGGATGGTATGGGACTGAACTGTGCATCATCTGGAAGCCCTTCACAGCCCGAGAGATGAGCTCAGAGCCCGACAGAGGCTGGGCCTGTTGCACCCCAGGATCCCTCATGAGTGGATGGGGATTTGCCCCCCAGGCTTCATCTGTTCCCCCAGGGATGTTTGGTGAACACACACTGGGAATATGGTGCAACTCGGTTGCTGCTCCTCAACTGTCATGTTTGAGTCGCTCTAAAGGCATGCAGGGGGTTTGGGTCACTTCTGTGCTGTGTAGGGGGCTGGGGACACCCCTAAGTTGTGCAGGGAGTTTGTCCGATATGTGCAGGGAGTTTGTCGAATATGTCCGAAGGTGTGCAAGGGCTGAGGGACCCCTGTAAGTTGATCAGGGGTCTGGTTTCTCTCATGAGGCACACAGTGGGGGTTTGGTGTGGCTGGGGACACCCATAAGATGTGAAATGGGTTTAGGTCTCCCCTAAAGCATGCAGAGGGATTGGGTCCCCTGTAATTCAGGAAGGGGGATAGACAGACAGTCTAGAAACAGCAAGTGGTCTCAAAAATAAGAAGTTACATATTCACTGCTTGATGTTTAATACATTCCCTTCCCTGCAATGGTGTTTGTTATCTCATTCCAATTATAGTATTTCTCTATTCCTTGTCTTTACCATCTCAGTCACTGGAAGCCTATGGATGCCTCCATGCAAATGTTACTACATCTATCAAGGGAACTTGTAGCCTAAATTGCAATATAAGGACACAACCTTTTTGTTTGAATCTCATGGAAGTCCACTATAGCAATGCATTAATTCCTTGGAGGTATTGGTTACGCCTTGTGCAGGTACCAAGGGCACATCACTTGGATGGAGCAGGCAGCGACAGATCACAGGCCCATGGTGCTCACATTTATGCAGCTGCCCTGATGGCCTGCATTGCATTACTTTTATAAATTATGACACCAAGTCCTTCACTATTAAAATATGGGCCACCGCCAGCACTGAGTGCACAGCACACACTCAGTGTCAGCATAGCAGGGCTGGTGCCGCCTGCAATAGTGGGAAACACCAACGTGAGTTGAATTTTGGACTTGACATTAATATTGCAGGAAGAACCATGACATGTCTCACTTGTCCAATGTCATGTAAATCAGCTCTTGTGAAAATAACTAGATTGGATGGAGCTGCCTACAAAACATTCTCTCCTCACTGGGAGGGCAGCTCCTGAGATCCATTCCCACACAAAACTTCCGGTCTTTCTGGTCCCCAGCCTTCCAGTCACAGCAGGGCCATGAGGTCACAGAGGTCACAGCACCCCATGGTTCCACAAAGCCCTATGGTTGCACAGCACCACAACGACCGACCAGTCAGTCCTTGACCACAACTGTTGCAGCAGCAGTGGCGGTGGCAGCAGTGGTGCTGACATTGATACAGCAGGACAGTGGTGGCAGCAAGAGCTGTGGGACTGGCTGAGGGCAAGGCACCATGGCCCTTGCTCTGCGCCTTGTCCTCCTGCTCCTCCTGGCAGTGGCCCTGCATGCCAGGGCTGCCCAGGCTGCTCCGGTGGGAGCGCGGAGAGCAGGTGAGCCAGTGGCCTGCCTCGCCCTTTCCTGGGACAGAGGCGTCTTCTCCCTGGAACGTGTTGGGAATGCTTTTCCCCAGGGGTTTAGTGAGGGATTCCTCTGCGGGATTGAGAGAGCCCCGAGGGGCCCTGGGCTGGTCCAGTTTCCTCCCCAGGGATGTGGCACAGGGCCTGCAAAGAGGGTGGACAGTGGCCAGGAACCATCTCAGAACTCCTCACACCCCTCTTCAGCTTTGGCCATATCCATTGACATCTGGCTCCCACAGCCTTACCCAACCCCCTTGCAGTGCCCAGTGCCCTAATGCAGAAGGAGATCCCAGCACACCATGGAAATAGTTCTCATCTGTGCTCTCTTCTAGGTGAGGGTGCTGGGAAGACATCTCCAGCAGCTTGGCTTCATGAAGATTTGCAGCCCCTAGAGGCTCCTGCAGGTATGTTCTCAACTTCCCCTCAGAGAATAATCATTCTCTGGCAACTTGGCAAGAACCAGGTGCCAGGAGCTTCTCTGGCTGTTGTGTTACAGGTGTGTCTGCAGGGAGGACTTTTCCAGCTCCTTTGCTGGTTGCTGAGCACAAGCCTGGCTCTCATCACAGGGGTGAGTAGTGTGTCCCTGCTGAGCGCACAGGCTGAGCACTGCTTTGGTGTGATCCATTAATGGGAAAATGCAAATACTTTCTCTCAAGGTCCTCCAAGAAGGAGGAACAAACCTACAGGAGACAGTAAGTCCCTGGAGGCATCCAAACACATAGACCAGATGCTGAGTGATCTGGAGAAATGCTGTGGTGGGTGCATTTCCCTCAGCCTTCTCCTGAGATTCAGCAACCAGGGCCTCTTCCTGCACATCTGGACACTCTGTGCCCGGCATAGCAGGAAGGTATCCATTGCAGCCTTGCTTTTCCACTGCTGCTTTCACACCCTGCAGGGCTGTTTCCCAGCCTGGCCTGGCAGCAGCTTCTCCCCAGCCTGTGCAGGAAGGCATTTGGCACCAGCTGACAGGGTGTCCTAACTGCCCCACAGGCACTGCAGATCCTGAGATCCCCTGCAATTTCCTGGTGTCTGGGCAGATCAGGTGTAGGGGCTGTTTGGGGGAGGGGAGGGTCCTGGCCTAGCTCCAGAAGTTTGGATGACTTCTTGAGCTTTATCCATAATTTTGAAAAGTATTGCCTCCTGAAGATGCCACCTTCCCAGTGGGGAATCGTTCCATCCGATCGAGCTGTGCCTCTTCCTTTCTCCAGAGGTGGATGGAGAGGCTGTGCAGAAGGAGAAGTTTCCCGGAGGAAGCAGTGGCTCGTTGGCAGCCTCTGCTGAAGGAAGGGAGGCGATGCCAGGCACAGCCACAGGAGGTAATTGCTGGGCCTCTGGGCCTGAGCCCTGCTGAGGCTTGAGCTGCCATCTCTGCTGCTTGGCAGCGCAGGCACAGCCCGGAGCAGACAGGCACAGCACAGACGAGTTATCTTGAGAGGGCTCAGGGGACTTGGCTACTGAGCAGTCCTGCTGGGGTCCCTCTGTGGGAGACTCATCCTGAAACCTGGGAGTGACTGCAAGGGGTGCCCATGGTGGGGAAAAGGCAGAGGGGGAATGTCGCTGTTGAGCCGCTAGCAGAGAGAAGACTCGAGTTCTCAGTGTGGCAAGAAATAGAGTATTTATTATTTTGATTTCAATATATATAGACTTTTCAGAGGTCGCCCAGATTGGTCAGCCAGAAACCTCCCCCTAGGCCTTTATGCCAGGCCTGAACTGTCCAAATCTCGAGACACTGTTTAAAAAACATCCAAACATTATCTTTGTTTATAAACACAACGGAATGTTCTCACGAGAAAGACCTGTGCTAGCCACAGCAGAGAGTAGGGCTCCAGTGTGTCCTGGGGGCCTTGGCTCTATCTCCCTGGGCTGTGGGAGCTGTCTGGGAAAAGGAGGGAGGGAGGGAGGGTGGATTTTCTGCTGCATGAGCGAGAGAGCCCTGAGGGGTCCTGGGCTGGAGCAGCTGCCCTTCCAGGGATGTTTCACAGGCCCTACAAACAGAGTAGGGAGTGGACAGGAGCCAGCCCAGAGCACCCCAGGCCCCTCCGTAGCTTTGGCCATGTCCATTGACATCTGGCTCCCACAGCCTTACCCAACCCCCTTGCCGAGCCCAGTGCCCTAAGGCAGAAGGGGATCCCAGCACACCATGGAAATAATTCTCATCTGTGCTCTCTTCTAGATGAGGGTGCTGGGAAGACATCTCCAGCAGCTTGGCTTCATGAAGATTTGCAGCCCCTAGAGGCTCCTGCAGGTATGTTCTCAACTTCCCCTCAGAGAATAATCATTGGCAACCTGGCAAGAACCAGGTGCCAGGAGCTTCTCTGGCTGTTGTGTTACAGGTGTGTCGGCAGGGAGGACTTTTCCAGCTCCTTTGCTGGTTGCTGAGCACAAGCCTGGCTCCCGTCGCAGGGGTGAGTAGTGTGTCCCTGCTGAGCCCACGGGCTGAGCACTGCTTTGGTGTGATCCATTAATGGGAAAATGCAAATACTTTCTCTCAAGGTCCTCCAAGAAGGAGGAACAAACCTACAGGAGACAGTAAGTCCCTGGAGTCATCCAAACACATAGACCAGATGCTGAGTGATCTGGAGAAATGCTGTGGTGGGTGCATTTCCCTCAGCCTTCTCCTGAGATTCAGCAGCCAGGGCCTCTTCCTGCACATCTGGGCACTCTGTGCCCGGCAGAGCCTTGGAGCCTTGCTGCACCGCTGCTGCTTTCACACCCTGCAGGGCTGTTTCCCAGCCTGGCCTGGCTGCAGCTTCTCCCCAGCCTGTGCAGGAAAGCATTTGGCATCAGCTGACAGGGTGTCCAAACTGCCCCATGGGCCCTGCAGACCCTGAGATCCCCTTCAACTTCCCGGTCTCTGAGTAGAACAGGAGTGGCTGTTCTTGGGAGGAGACAGGGCCCTGGCCCAGCTCTGCTGCGCCTGGGTGACTTCCTGAACTTTATCCATGATTTTGAAAAGTATTGCCTTCTGATGATGCCACCTTCCCAGTGGGGAACAGTCCCATCTGATCCAGCTGTGTCTCTTCCTTTCTCAAGAGATGGACAGAGAGACTATGCTGAAGGTGAATTTTCCCAGAGGAAGTGTTGGCTCATTGGCAGCCTCTGCTGAAGGAAGGGAGGCGATGCCAGGCACAGTCAAAGGAGGTAATTGCTGTGTCTCTGGGCCTGAGCCCTGCTGAGGCTTGAGCTGCCATCTCTGCTGCTTGGCAGCGCAGGCACAGCCCGGAGCAGACAGGCACAGCACAGACGAATTATCTCAAGAGGGCTCAGGGGACTCGGCTACTGAGCAGTCCTGCTGGGGTCCCTCTGTGGGAAACTCATCCTGAAACCTGGGAGTGACTGCAAGGGGTGCCCATGGTGGAGAAAAGGCAGAGGGGGAGAGCAGGGCTACAGTGTGTCCCAGGGGACCCTGACTCTGTCCCCCTGGGCTGTGGGAGCTGTCTGGGAGAGGGAAGGAGAGATGGAGGAAGGGATGGATAGTTGTGGCCCTGCCACCTACAGTTTTTCTCCAGGGCTTTTCCCTCTGTGGGAGTGAGAGAGCTCCCAGGGACCCCGAGCTGATCCAGCTGCCCCTCCAGGGATGTTTCACTGGCCCTGGAAGGAGGGTAGACAGTTGCGAGGAGCCAGCAAAGAGCTTCCCAGGCCCCTCTGCAGCTTTGGCCATGTCCATTGACATCTGGCTCCCACAGCCTTACCCAACCCCCTTGCAGTGCCCTGTGCCCCCAGCACATCGTAGAAATAGTTCTGATCTGTGCTCCTTTCTAGATTGGGAACGTAACTTGCAGCATTTGGAAAGGGTGGTGAATGAC
The DNA here is from genome assembly GCF_008360975.1 of Lichenostomus cassidix. NCBI lineage: Eukaryota > Metazoa > Chordata > Aves > Passeriformes > Meliphagidae > Lichenostomus > Lichenostomus cassidix. Next base: position 18,683,650 of record NC_139493.1, read on the forward strand.
GGTTTGAGGATCTTGGAGCTTAACGGAGGTATGTTCTCACAATTCCTTCCCCTCATAGAATAATCATCGTCCTTGTGTAATCATTGTCCAGAGTAATATTCTTGTGCCATTTCCCATAAAATACTCTGAAGTTTGATGGTTTCTGGAAAGTTTGGCCTGTAAATCTCTACTCTTGTCCCCAAAAGTCATCCCACAGGATCACTGTCAGTGGGAGGAAGGAGCATTTAGCTGTCAGTCTTCTTCCCGTGCGAAATGCCAGCTGCTCCTTCCGCGTGCTCTGTGCAGGCACAGAGAAGAGCAGAGAGGGAAGGTTCTGGGCCCAGGGATGTGCCCCCGGGGCTCTGTGCCTTGCGCGGCTCCTTTGATGGCCCCAGGGAGCCTGAGGGGTTCCTGCTGCTGCTGCCAAGCCCTGGCTCTGGCTGGGGCTGAGTTTAGAGCTGCTGGCAACTCCTTGGAGTCCTTTGTGCCCTGCCTGCCCTGCAAGGGGCTCCTTCCATCCCAGTGTGGGGCCACTGCAGGCACGTGGTGCCTCTGCCTGTGCTCCTGAGTGGAAGGCACGGGTGAGGGAGTGCCAAGGAGGGATTCCAT